>NC_089793.1:32744451-32746951 GCF_040412425.1 Macrobrachium rosenbergii | reverse complement strand
ATGAGGCCAAACCACTAGGAATTGGTCATTCTCCTCCTTCTAGAAACGGTCAAATTCATACCATCGGAGACTTAAGGCCACACCTATATATTTTGTATATATACCCTTCTAACATTTCATCTGTCATATTATATATAGTGAACAGTGGCACAGAAGCAAGTGCCTGTGTGTGTATGGTTTCAATTTAAATAGGCGTTAAATGAAGAAGAAGAATATATATATATATTCATATTACATGGTATTACAGGAAAAGACATTCATATATATATATATATATATATATATATATATATATATATATATATATATATATATATATATATATATATATATATATATATATATATATATATATATATATATATATATATATATATATATATTTCTGATTTCCTACATATGCTATGTAAATGAGTATATATATATATATATATATATATATATATATATATATATATATATATATATATATATATATATATATATATATATATATATATATATATATATATATATATATATATATATATAGAGCAGGAGAAGGGCGCAGGAACACATACAGAACCAGTACATACATTTTATTCGTCTACGCGTTTCTTGACCCGTGGTCACATCATCAGGACATCATCTACAGTTATAAATTAAAAAGGGACATTCAGCATAAATAGTTAAAAGTAAATATACACAAAACATAAAAGAACTTAAAATAGAAAATCAGTTGAACTTAAACAATCGCACTTAAATACATTTACACATTAAAGAACCAGTAAAAAAAACTTAAAATGTAAACTTAAAATACTTAATAAAAAAACTGAGCTTAATAAAAGGAACTTAAAAATAAACTCAAAGGTAGAGCAGAAGGCGCACCTCTCAGGATGAAAGAGGAAAACACACTAAAAGAAAACAGCATAAAAACAGGAGGGGAGGAGGCGGACAAATGTAAACAAACAATCGCATCATGCTATGAATAGGGGAACAGCCGATGATTGGCAATTTAGCGCCGGTACAATTCTTTTGATGTTGAGACTCTCCAGAAGCAGTTCTCCAGGTTCCTTAGCTTGGCCAATTATTCTAAAGTTGTTGTATTTTATTGGCGTCTTGCAACCTCTAGCGTGGGATCTTATATTCGAAAGTTCGGGATTAGACAATCTGCAACCCGTACGATAACTCACGCCCATGTGAGAATCGGCCCTGACCTTGAGGAGACGCCGAGTCGAACCAACGTAATTCCCGGAACTACATCCGGGCACTTATACTCATATACGATGCCCGACGTCATCAAGGGACAGAGCCGATCCTTGAAGGGAAACAAAGAACCAATGGTTTTAGGATTTTTTTGTTATTAATTTAATGTCAAGAGCACCAATATGTTTTGAATAATTTTAGAAAGCTCCTTAGAAAAATTTAGATTGTTAGGTAAAAAACAGAGGCTTGCATATATAGTAAGTTTAGGTACATTGCATTTAGGCATTAAGGGTGCAAGTTTTTATCAAGAACTTTCTAATAACCTTAAGTACTAAACGGGCAGGGAAACAGTTGTTATGAAAGTACTGCTTAAGGAAGAGAATTTCAGAATGAAAAGAAAGCCAGTTAGAAGTTAGAGATAGAGCCCGATGTACTAAGGTATGAACGGAGTTAATTTTAAAGTTAATAAAACAAGAACTATAAAAATTGGAGCCGAGACCAGTGAATGTACTTTTCCTAAAAATAGTCGTATTAAAATTGTCATTATCTTTGGTAACTAAAACATCAAGGAAAGCCAACTTACCGTCTTGTTCCTTTTCTATAGTAAAATTAATATTACTGTGAAAGTTGTTGGCTAGGTTTAAAAATCTATCAGCATCATACTCATTTTTCAGTAGAACGAATGTGTCGTCTATGTACCTGGTGTAAAATAAGGGGCAGAAAGACAAGGGGCACTCCTCCATTATGTGCTCCTCCAGGGAGCACATGAAAATATTAGCAAAGGTGGGACCGAGAGGAGACCCCATCGCCATCCCATCGATCTGTTTAAAAAGTTGGTTATTGAAAACAAATGCCGTGTCCAGCACGGCTAACTCTAAGAGTGTTTTAAAAGATTCATAATTAAAATTACAATATATAAAATCACGGGTGGGGAACAATTTGGTTAAAATAAGATCAATGGTCTCCCTCACAGGAACGTTAGTGAAGAGGGATTCAACATCCAAACTGACCATATACAAATCTGAATCCTGTGAGAGGACCTTCGTTTTAAAATCTTCGGAGTTTCTTAAGGTATATTCATTTCGGGTCAACGGCTCCAATAAAGGTACCAGAAACTTAGCAAGCTTGTAGTTGGGAGTATTGTAGGAGGCTAGGATAGGGCGGACAGGAACCCCTTGTTTGTGGATCTTAGGCAGGCCATACAGGATACCAAATGAGGATCCGCTGGAAAAAAGGTCATCATAAATTTTCTCACCAATTATACCTTGTGTTTTGAGAGACCGTAAAAACCTATTAATCCTATCTTCTATCCGGT
>NC_089793.1:32714451-32739451 GCF_040412425.1 Macrobrachium rosenbergii | reverse complement strand
GATTCATAAATATTGTTCATGGGAGCATTGTTTCATGCTTTGGATTACATAGGATCATACTCAGTAGTGCCCAGTTCTACCTTACTGGAACTGTTTGTAAAACCTGACTTCATAAAGGATAAAGAATGTACTATTTTGACAGGAGCAAATAAACATCATGGTGAAGTATTATTATGTAAAACAAAACAAAACAAAATAAAAATCTCCTACCCTTAGCAAACAATTAAGATGATACTTAAAAAAAAAAAAAAAAAAAAAATATATATATATATATATATATATATATATATATATATATATATATATATATATATATATATATATATATAACGAACTCGATACCCTTTGGACATCGGTATTTATTATTCTTCGTTGTAGAGAAAACAAAATGTTTAAGCTTTTATCTTGGCACTCACTGAAATATATATATATAAATATATATATATATATATATATATATATATATATATATATATATATATATATATATATATATATATATATATATATATATATATATATATTTATATATATATATATATATATATATATATATATATATATATATATATATATATATATTCTTTGTTCGTCATACCCAGTGATTCGCTTTATAAGATTTCCATTTGTAATAGGACGCTATTAGCATGCAAATAATACGAATATTAGCATGAGAAGGATTTATTCGAATTGCAGATGAAAATAATCTTATTTCAGGAAATGCATTCGGCTATTGCGAAGCGTGAAATTATTATATATCCTCCGTTTATTATTTCTATTTCATGCAGAGTAGAAACGTGAACGATTCAAACTAGTGTACCTCGACTTATCTTTCCTCTCCCCCCCCCCTTCAGCATAAAAGATTATAAAAATGTAAAGAATATAAAATATAAAATATAAAGAATATAAAAATATTTTCTGTTATAGCTTTTAAAGATGCTGTCTTTTTCCTTCGTGTTTAAAGATCGTGCATCCTTATCGCAACCGTTTTTCATCATTTCTGCTTTTCCATCCAGTTCAACATACAACTTGAATAATTTTGTTTTGTCCATGAATGTTATATATATATATATATATATATATATATATATATATATATATATATATATATACATTTATATTTATATATATATATATATATATATATATATATATATATATATATATATATATATTTATATATATATATATATAAAGTTAAAGTGTTTATATATATATATATAAATATATATATATATATATATATATATATATATATATATATATATATATATATATATATATATATATATATATATATATATATAATATATATATATATATATATATATACTCTGTGAAGAATTAATTGAGACATACAAATGACGTGAACATCTGTATGTGTTTCCTGATTTTATCTTACCTCTTAGGAAGTGTTATGAAAATTATGATAAGAGTTCGGAGACTTAACCACCTCTGATTTAGTAGTAGTAGTATTAGCAATGGCAGTCAACATTTCTCGTTAAAAATTATCGTTCGTTTTCCATTTAATAAGTTTGGATAACTCATGGTAACCTTACTGAAATAACCTGGACAAATTCTAAAGGCATAAAGAGTAGATGTAGCGTCATCATCAGTATCTGAAAATGGTAAGACATTACTAAGTCTTTAGCGAAATGGGCCTTATTCCGCTGTGAAATTTTAAACCAAAATTTATCTTTTCATATCCATGTTTGATTCAAACAAGGAAGACACTTTTAGATCTTAAAAAATAATCAAATTTATTCTCTCTCTCTCTCTCTCTCTCTCTCTCTCTCTCTCTCTCTCTCTCTCTCTCTCTCTCTCAGACATACACTTACACACACACACACTCTCTTACACTTACACACACACACAAACAAATTACTCAGAATACAGCTTTTAGCGATTCGCGATTTCCATCTTTTACCAAGCATGGAAACGATAAACCCCAAGAAATTAAAATAAAAAGAAAAAACCCGAAATCTCTTTCGTCAGCATTGAACAACGGAAGAAAACTTCCGTGAATATATATTTTAGTCTCCACCTCTGGAATTTCTTTCCACTTTTTTTCATGCCTTCCAAAATTCTGGAAGCGTTCTCAATAGCCACCTTAACTTGTTGGCCAACCTTTCTGTAACTTCCTTCTAGGTTGCAAGTTAAGCCTCCGCATTGGAATTTATGTTGGGTGGAGAAAAAATGAAATTGCAAAACATCTTACTTTCCACCCTCTCTAACAGTTGATTCATGTGCAACTGTGAGGTTTTCATCCTGTTACACCTTTCAAACCTTTTTAATGCCAATGTCCGTTTCAGCGCTGAATGGCCTCATAGCCCCCAGCGCTTGGTCTTTAGCCTAAATTCTATATTCTATTCAAACAATGATTAGTAGAATGTCTCTGGAATAAGAGAGGAGATAGTAACATCAATAATCGGTAAGAGATTTAAAATTGTAATTCAATCAAGATTACAAAAGGTTTCCACCGGGGAGCGTTTCCTAGGTGTTCTTGATGCATTGATCTGAACGGAACAGAACTTCTATTACTGTTAAAAGCTAATTCATTTGTGGTTATTCGATTTATTTTATAGTTAGCGAAAGTATTTCATAAAAATTGCAGCGATTTCTTGTTTGGTTGATTAAAAATTAAGTTGGGTCATGTATCAAAGTGATGAAGGAACATTCCTAATATTGAAAGGTCTTTAACTGAAAAATGGAAAGTTACCAACAGTTTTAATTTGTATTGGTAGGACGCTTTTCTATTATTAGATAAATATTTTTGTTAAAACTATGTTAATAATATATAACATTCATGTCACTTATGTGAAAAAACTATAATAGATGATTCACGAATCATGCAAGTAAAACTTATCAAAAAATTCAAGCAGAATTGTTTTTATGCTCTCTCTCTCTCTCTCTCTCTCTCTCTCTCTCTCTCTCTCTCTCTCTCTCTCTCTCTCTCTCTCTCTCTCTCTCAGGCACACACAGAAACACACACATATACAAGTTACTCAGGCAACAGCTTTTGCGATTCGCAATTTCCATCTTTGCCAAGCAAGGAAAAGATAATCCATAAGAAATGAAAATAAAAGAAAAAACCCGAAAATTCTTCCGTCAACATTGAGCGGCGGAGGAAAGTTTCCCGTGGATTAATATTTTAGTCTCTACCTCTGAAATTTCTTTCTACTTTTTCTGTGCCTTCCAAAATTCTGGAAGCGTTCTCAATAGCCACCTTAACTTGTTGGCCAACCTTTCTGTAACTTCTTCCCAGGCTGCAAGTTAAGCCTCCGCATTAGAATTTGTGTTAGGTGGAGAAAAAATGAAATACCAAACAAGATAAAATCAACGGACAATGATTGGTAGAATGTATTTGAAAAAATAAAAGAAGAAATCGTAGTATTAATGATCGGTAAGAGTTTTGAATTTCGATTCAGTCAAAATTACACAAGGTTTCCACCGAGAACGTTTCCTAGGCGTTCTTGATACACTGATTTAAATGGAACAGAACTTCTATTACTGTTAAAAACTAATTCGTATATGGTTATTCGATTTATTTTATTGTTACCAAGAGTATTTCATAAAAATTGTATAATTTTCTGTTTGATTAATTAGAAATTAAGTTGAGTCTTGTATCATAGTGATGAAGGATCTTTCCTAATTTTTGACGGCATTTAATTGGAAAAACATAAAATTGCCAACAATTTTAGTTTGTATTGGTAGGATACTTTTTCATTATTAGATTATTATATTTGTTTAAAGTCGTGGAAAAAAATTGTCGTGAGTGATTCTGGAATCATTGAGGTAAAACCTATCAAAAACTCAAGCAAAATTGTTTTTATGCTCTCTCTCTCTCTCTCTCTCTCTCTCTCTCTCTCTCTCTCTCTCTCTCTCTCTCTCTCTCTTTTCCAGACACACACACACACACACACACACACACACACACACACACACACACACACACTCACACACTTTACTCAGGCAACAGCTTAAAGGCAAACCGTAAGAAATGAAAATAAAAACAGAAAACCCGAAAACTCTTTCGTCAACATTGAACGCCGGAAGAAAGTTTCCCATGAATTAATATTTTAGTTTCCACCTCTGGAATTTCTTTCTACTTTTTATGCCTTCCAAAATTCTGGAAGCGTTCTCAATAGCCACCTTAACTTGTTGGCCAACCTTTCTGTAACTTCTTTCTAGGCTGCAAGTTAAGCCTCCGCATTGGAATTTATGTTAGGTGGAGAAAAAATGAAAAAGCAAGACAAGATAAAAATGAAGTAGCAAAATAAGATAAAGCGATGAACAGTGATTGGTTCCCGTAAGGGGGGTAGTGCCTTCAGTACCTCATGCGGTGCACTGTAGGCATTACTTAAGATTCTTTGCAGCGTCCCTTCTGCCTCTAGCTGCAACTCCTTTCATCCCTTTTACAGTACGTCCGTTCGTATTCTCTTTCTCTCGAAATCTTACTTTCCACCCTCTTCTAACAATTGATTCATAGTGCAATTGCGAGATTTTCTTCCTGTTACACCTTTCAAACCTTTTTACTGTCAATGTCCGTTTTAGCGCTGAATGACCTCATAGGTCCCAGCGCTTGGTCTTTGGCCTAAATTCTATATTCTGTTCTAACAATGATTAGTAGAATGTATATGAAATAAGAGAGGAGATCGTAACATCAATAATCGGTAAGAGATTTAAAATTGGAATTCAATCAAGATTATAAAAGGTTTCCACCGGGGAGCGTTTCCTAGGTGCTCTTGATGCATTGATCTGAACGGAACAGAACTTCTATTACTGTTAAAAGCTAATTCATTTGTGGTTATTCAATTTGTTTTATAGTTAGCGAAAGTATTTCATAAAAATTGCAGTGATTTCTTGTTTGGTTGATTAAAAATTAAGTTGGGTCATGTATCAAAGTGATGAAGGAGCCTTCCTAATATTGAAAGGTCTTTAACTGAAAAATTGAAAGTTACCAACAGTTTTAATTTGTATTGGTAGGATGCTTTTCTATTATTAGATAATTATATTAATTGTTTTTGCCAAGCAAGAAAAAGATAACCCTCAAGAAATGAAAATAAAAGAAAAAACCCGAAAACTATTTCGTCAACATTGAGCCGAGAAAGAAAACTTCCGTGAATTAATATTTCAGTCTCCACCTCTGGAATTTCTTTCTACTTTTTTTATGCCTTCCAAAATTCTGGAAGCGTTCTCAATAGCCACCTTAACTTGTTGGCCAACCTTTTTGTAACTTCTTTCCAGGCTGTAAGTTAAGCCTCCGCATTAGAATTTGTGTTAGGTGGAGAAAAAACGAGAAAACGAGATAGCGAAACAGATAAAGAAGCGAACAATGATTTGCAGAATGTATTTGAAATAATAAGAGAGGAAGTGAAAGTATCAATAATCGGTAAGAGGTCTGAATTAGAATTCAATCAAGATTACGAATGATTTCCAACTGGGGATCGTTTCCTGGGCGTTCTTGGTGCTTTGATCTAAACGAACAGAAATTCTATTACTGTTAAAAACTAATTCGTATGTGGTTATGCGATATATTTTATTACTACAGAAAGTATTTCGTAAATATTTAAATTATTCTCTCTTTGGTTGATTAAAAATTAAGTTGGGTCTTGTATCAAAGTGATGAAGGGATTATTCCCAATCTTGAAAGGTATTTAACTTGAAAATGGAAAATTGAAATTAATTTTAGTTTGTATTGGTAGGATGCTTTTTTTATTATTAGATAATTATATTTGTTAAAACTATGTGAATATTATGTAATATTTTTGTCACTTATGCAAAATAACTGTCTCAAATGATTCACGAGTCATGCAATTAAAACTTATAAAAAACCCAAGTAAAATTGTTTTTTCTCTCTCTCTCTCTCTCTCTCTCTCTCTCTCTCTCTCTCTCTCTCTCTCTCTCTCTCTCTCTCTAGCGCGCGTAAAATAAGGCAATGCTAGAATCTCTCTCCCGGGTCAGTCAATGGGTTCCAGATCAGAAGATTGGTTACCGCCCTCAGTATTTATTACTCCGCGTTCTATACATTTATTCATTTTCCGCTCATATATCTGCTCTCTCTCTCTCTCTCTCTCTCTCTCTCTCTCTCTCTCTCTCTCTCTCTCTCTCTCTCTCTCTCTCTCTCTCTCAGTTTGAAGTAATTCCATATGCCCATATGTTGCCGAAACTTCAAACCGGAAGTCTTTGAAAAGCAGACTGCAGAAGAGTTTGCTCATGACACTAAAATAGGTTAAGATAATTTGCTATTGCTGGTTTCCCCTTATTATTATTTGACTGAGTTTTACCTATTCTTGTAGAATCTATAAGAAATATGAAATTCAACATACTACCATTATATATATATATATATATATATATATATATATATATATATATATATATATATATATATATATATGTGTGTGTGTGTGTGTGTGTGTGTGTGTGTGTGTGTGTGTATAATATATGTTATATATATTTATATACTTGTGTATACATATATAATATATATATACTGTATATCATTTGTATAAATATGTACATATACACATATATATATTTAAACAGATGGTATCTAGCCGAGATTTTTATTCAAAAAAATGTTACAAGTTTTCAAGGCCTTTTGTGTCCTCATCGTCTGGTAGCAGGCTACCAGACGATGAAGATAGAAAAGTCCTCGAAAGCTTGGAACTTATTTAATAAAATAATCTCTGCTAGATACCATCTTGTTTAAATGAGGTTCTGCTATTAATTGTGGAAATGCACAAAACAACAGTGGAAGTTTATATATACATAATAAACATTATATACATACATATATATATATATATATGTATATATATATATATATATATATGTATATATATAATATATACATATGTTTGTGTATTGTATAAATGTGTATGTATATGATATCAATATCAGCAGAAGTGTATGCCCTCTCACCGAGATGATAAATAAACCATGAAATCCTCCTCGTTTCATCTCATGTTTACCATCTTCCACCAATTCCGAAGCTCCGCTCCGTTCGGTAAATTAGTAAAAGTAGATCCTCCCCCAGCGTCTCAAAGGTACTTTTCAAGGAATTGTGTGTCCCTTGATGATCGTTAGGCCTCTCGTTACGTCTTTAATCTCACCCGATGTCTATAGTTCCTTTCCCTATAGATTTTTCTTTTTTTTCTCTCTTTTTTTTATAAATCTTCAAATAGCAATGATTGTTTCATAGGGTTACATGTACTTATGTCGTGGAGCCATTGGTGTTATTTAGTATACGGTCCAATATTAGAGCCTTTGGCTGATATTTAGTACCTAGAATGTTGTTAGTTTCTCCTTTATATTTCTTATATATGATCTGAAATTGCAACCTTTGGTTGATATTTAATAGATAATATGACATTTCAGCCATCAGATGAAATATGCGCACGCGATCCATTATTAGAGAGCCTTTGTTGATACTCAGTACGTGATCCAGTATCGTGTCTTAAGCCACAATTCAGTTCTTGACCCACCCAGGGATTTTAGTTAATGTTTATGATTAGGATTCTCTATCGGATCAGAAGTTGAAAGTAATTTTTGAACATTTAAACCCTACTGTTTAAATCTTGATTTCACTGGAAGGTTTTGGGGTCCAAATTTCGTAATGTTGCTTACTCTTGTTAATTTTGTTCTCATTATTTATCATCAAGACTCACATTAATTTTATTTTAAACCAAATTCTTGTACGCGTCAGCTAGAAAACGGAATGCTTTGAGAGGTACCAAACCAGATGCCGATGACATTTTTACCTTTTCTTGTAAGGGTGTGAGATTCAGGGGACGAGCATTACCTAATGTAATTTCAAGATTGTGGGGAAAGTAGAGTAACACAAAAGAAAGCAAGGTTTTCCTAGAGGATATAATTGGGGAAAATAAAAGATATTAATGTTATAGTTGTCAATTATTCATTAATTGAATTACAGTTAGTATTTCAACCTCCCATCTATCTCAGATAAGTTCTTTTAACATTGCCATTCGTACAAGTCCACCGATAACCTGAAAGTTTTACTATATCGATGGTAAGAAAATGATAAGAAATTAATTCTTTTGTCAGTTATTCCGCATGGTACTCGGACGTGCCACCCGCAAATGCTTAAGTTAACAATTTTGTTGGTAGACAAATGAAATTAGTTTTTATTTCGTGTCCTTCAGTAACTATATTCAGTGAACAGTGAGTTCAGTATTTACAATCAGGCAGTTAAAACACAGGTGTCGTGAACCTGTTATTTCGTATAACGGTAGGCGTTCAACACAGGTTACCAGTGTCTGAACAGGTACAAGGGAGAGTTACGGATAGACACCGGAAAGAAATCGTTTTTGTTAAAAGTTTTCCGAAACACAAAAGGTGTACCAAGGAATTTGATTTTTGTTTTCTCTATTGAATCGAGCTGAAAGGGTTTTAGATGACTGCAAGCAAAGTTTCTATGTTTTTCTCTAGATGCGTTAGGTCACATTCCCTTTCTGTATGAAAAGTGTATTTAAAGAAAATTATCATTTCCATTATACAATGATAGCCTTTACTTATACTTTAATCCAGCGAGAGTATACATAAGAATTGCTTTCATTCTTCTAATTTTTTTGTTTTCGTTAATTAGATTTCCTTGTAATCGTTGGTAGTTATTTTAAGGCATAATGACATTTTATTGTATGCACACACACACACACACACGCATATATATATATATATATATATATATATATATATATATATATATATATATATATATATATATATATATATATATATATACTGTATATATATATGTGTGTATTCATATGTACATTTGTATGCATGTGTGTGCGTTCATGTGTATGTTAAATCCTTATTTATTTCATATATATACGTATACGTAATTTCATATACATTAGTAATATTAGTCTGGTGTTTATCTACTATGCATAATATACGAATGATAATAAAAGCATTGATCCGGAAGGACCTGACACCTAATGCGTATCCGACCCCTTATTGTTCTCCTGTCAAAGAAACATCCATCATATCATTATCTTATTTACCCTTCTGTTGATCATTATCCTTCTTCCTTTCGTCTTTATTGTGATCGTAAATTCTTTAGGTTCTGAAGCACTTCCGGCTGATTGGTGGATAAAGAGTTTTATAGCGTTGTAAAGGTAAAAGCACATCCTGGAACAAGGGGTGCAAAAATACTTACATTCCATTAAGTCTCATCTATTGTTAAACGCTCTTTTCATTTCTCCTGTCATTAATCAGTTCGAGTTTGAAAGCATATGTTAAGAATGGTGATGGGGCGCACGCTGCAACGACTCAAGACAGTTATAAAATGAATCGTGTTTGTGTACGTGTTGATCCTTGTTAAATTTTATTTTAATGTGTCTCTTAACTGCATTTGGGCTAAAGGATCAGTGTTGAATATCTAGATCGTATATATTTCATTACCACTACAGTTTCGCTGTAAGATTTTTAGTAATCGGTCTGTGTCACTGCTATTTCGTTCTGATATGGTAAACTGGAAAAATCTTTATTCTTCTGAAATTCTTATTTTGAGATCATTTATGACACGGAAGCCTCTGAGATGGATAATCTTTTACATTAAAAAATAATCCATTATGGAAAAACTTTATAGATGGGAATCTTGTAATAGGAAACCTGTACAATGAAGAATCATATAACTGGGAAACCCTTATCATGAATGCTTTATGATGATGTGACCCTTATGATAAAGGAAACCTTGCAGTCAAAATCCTGTTGGTTGGGGTAAGCTTTAGATAAAACTATAGTAAAGGAGCCTTTATAATAGTAATCCTGTATGATGGGGTAAGCTTAAAGATAAACCTCTGCAATAAAGGAAACCCCAATAATCGTAGTTCTATGTGATGGGGTAAGCTTTGGAATAAACCCGTACAATAAAGAAAACCCTTTGAACTGAAATCCTTTACGATGGGATAATCTTATAAACGAACCTCAGTAATAAAGGAAACCCTTATAAGCGAATTCCTGTATGATGGGGTAAACTTTAGAATAAACTTCAGCAACAAAAGACGCCCTTACAATGTTAACCGTGTAAGATGGTACACGACTAGGGTAAACCCCGGCAATGAAGGAAACCCTTATAGTCGGAATTCTGTATGATAAAGAAAGCTTTTGATTAAACCTCTATACTATGGTAAAGCTTTATAAACACTTATTTATTAGAGTAAGCTTAAAGATATACCTGTACATGAAAGGAAGTCCTTATAGTCGAAACCGTAGGGGATTGGGTAAGCTTTGGAATTAACCTGTACAAAAAAAAGAAACCCATATATTTGAAATCCTGGGCGACTGGAAAACCTTTAGAATTAACTTATATGAGAACATAAACCTTGTAGGAGCGATTACATGCAAGAATATAAACCTTATGAAATCTGCGTGATTGCATAGGCTTTAGAAGACACTTCAAAAATAATAGGAACTATTATATCTGGAGTACAGAAGGACCGAGTAAGCTTTAGAATAAGCTTCCACTAAAAAAAAACTTAAAACCGCTATCCTGTCTGACGTACAAGCTTTAAAATCTGTAATTAAAAAATCCATTATAATGTATGATGGGCGAAACTTTAAAATAAGAGTCTGAAGTAAATGAAGCCCTTATAATCGAAATCTTGTATGATGTGGCAGGCTTTAAAATAAATTTCAACCTTAGAGGTAATATTTAGTATTATAATTTTGTAAGAATGGTTAACCTTTAAGATAAACGGACACAATAAAGGAAACCCTTATCATCGAAATCCTGTATGATGGGATAAGCTTTAAATTAAACCTCTACACTATAGTAATCCCTTATAATCGGAATCCTGTTTGATGGAATAAACTTCAGAATAAACCTCTACACTTTAGTAAACCCTTATAATCGGAATCCTGTTTGATGAAATAAACTTCAGAATAAACCTCTACACTTTAGTAAACCCTTATAATCGGAATCCTGTTTGATGGAATAAACTTCAGAATAAACCTCTACACTTTAGTAAACCCTTATAATCAGAATCCTGTCTGATGAAATAAACTTCAGAATAAACCTCTACACTTTAGTAAACCCTTATAATCGAAATCCTGTTTGATGGAATAAACTTCAGAATAAACCTCTACACTTTAGTAAACCCTTATAATCGGAATCTTGTTTGATGGAATAAACGTCAGAATAAACCTCTACACTTTAGTAAACCCTTATAATCGGAATCCTGTTTGATGGAATAAACTTCAGAATAAACCTCTTCACTTTAGTAAACCCTTATAATCGGAATCCTGTTTGATGGAATAAACTTCAGAAAAAACTTCTACAGTATAGTAAACCCTTATAATCGAAATCCTGTTTGATGGAATAAACTTCAGAATAAACCTCTACACTTTAGTAAACCCTTATAATCGAATTCCCTGCATGATGGGATAAGCTTTAAATTAAACCTCTACACTATAGTAAACGCTTATAATCGAAATCCTGTTTGATGCAATAAACTTCAGAATAAACCTCTATACACTTTAGTAAACCCTTATAATCGGAATCCTGTTTGATGGAATAAACTTCAGAATAAACCTCTACACTTTAGTAAACCCTTATAATCGGAATCCTGTTTGATGGAATAAACTTCAGAATAAACCTCTACACTTTAGTAAACCCTTATAATCGAATTCCCTGTATGATGGGATAAGCTTTAAATTAAACCTCTACACTATAGTAAACCCTTATAATCGAAATCCTGTGTGATGGATTAAACTTTAGAATAAACCTCTACACAACAGTAAACCTCATTATCGAAATCCTAAATTATGGGATAAGCTTTACAATAAACTTCAAGAGTATACCCGTAGTGGACCCCTTACTTCCGTTCGCAATTATTTATGACTAGGAGATGTAATTGCGATGCGAGTTTCTCTAGAATTGCATGGGACATTGTTGAAATGAAACTGAAATTAGTCTGGATGGACTCTGTGGCAACTGCAAAGATCAAATCCGTGCAAAACCGGAGATAAAAATGTTTGAAAACGAGTGTCAAACATTCGCTGGCAGATAAAATGATAAAACAGGGTACTATCAAAGATGTATGATACGAAAAATCCGAAAATCAAATAAAAGTCGCAGACTGCTGGGTCAGACGTAAATAATTAAATAGAAATGAATGGCTAAATATAAAAGATAAAGAATTAATGAAATAATCCCCTCTTTTTGGGAAAAGGAATTGAATGTATACCATAACGAACCAAGAGCAGAGCAATGATAGATATTGGTATGAAGCTGTAAATAAGTGTAATCGGAGAGAGAAGGACGGCCCTAATGTTTGCAGACGCTGATTGAAGAAATAGCGTCATGATTGCAAGCATATTTGGTTTTGCATAAAAGCATGGCGCCCGAGTTGCAGCTGGAATTCTCTTACAATGTCTGTCTGTATCTGGTTTTCAATTTACGAATACACTTAGTTGCGTTATTTTTGGTTTGTTGAGCTTTTAATCTATCACTTAAATGTTGTGCAAGTTGTTCTAAAATAAGTTGCATAGAACATATTTTTACAATTCATTATTAGTTGTGTTGTTTCCCAACTTGGATTTTGCCATTAAATGAATTATACGTTGTTGAGGTAGTTGACTGTTCCTACTTTTTCAAATGATTTTATTTTTCACCTTTTATATTTCGTCAACGGATATCAATTACAAATTTTACAATTATGGAAGAAATTAAGTATTTAACAGGCTGCCTGTTTCCTCAATCCCTTTGCATTTTCTTTCAAAGCTTCGCAAAGTAATTCGTTTCCTGGCGATTTCATTCTGAGCGCCAGGAAAGTCTCGGTCGTAGCCGCTGTCGGAAATGACTCTCTTTAATTAAAAAGAGTAGAAACCGAACCCTGAGAACAGACTGAATCTTTCTCACCCCAGAATTTCTGTGTGGGTATGTGTGTGTATATATATATATATATATATATATATATATATATATATATATATGCTATATATATATATATATATATATATATATTCATATATATATATATATATATATATGATATATATATATATATATTCATATATATATATCATATATATATATATATATATATGAATACACGCATATATATATATTTTATATATATATATAATATATATATATATATATATATATATATATATATATATATATATATATATAATTATATATATGTGTGTGTGATGCACAAATACATTAAAATATTTCCTCCGATAGGGGATGACTCAAGAGAAAAATATTCATACCTACACCGATGAACCTTGTACGAATACATATAGACAAAACTTCTTCAACATAAACCGTCTCATACAACTATACAAAATGATCATCAGAAGCACGTTAAAACCCCTTACGCACAACACACCCTTCATTGCCATCTCTCATACGCGCCTGGCTGCTAAGACTCTTACTTTCCAGTGCCTCTTACGCCACCTACCTAGTCCTTTCTAAGGCTTCTTATCTTCCTCCTAACGCTCCTATTAAACACTTGTCACTAACCTATTGTCCTCCATTCTTCCCTCATGATCGCACCACCTCAAAACACTCTGGCCCATCCTATTACCTATGGTAACCTTTTGCCATTTCCTTTATGTTTCTCCGTATTTCTCATCCTTTCAGTTGTTCTTCATATGCTACACGTACGACATAAAAGTTCACATCAGCAATTTCCACTTGTTTCTTTCATTGGTATTCATAATACACAATTGTACTGAATAACCAAAAGGTTCCAGTCTCAGTTAATCAGACCAAACTTTCTTAGATCAAATCATTACACACTCTTAGCTTCCATTAAGGAGAGTTGGCTCAGCTATCCCTTCACACATTACAACCAGTTCTTCCAAAGATGGTTCCAATCTCTAATTAATCATTTACACACACACCCTACTATCGATCCTGCTTCTTACATTCCGTAGCCCAATTCTTTTTGTTTCAGCCTTCCATCGTCCCTTGTATTTACTCCCAAAGACTTATAAGAATCAAGCCTTTCAATCTTTCACCATTCATATCAAATTCATTGTTTCATGTTCCTGACCTGTCACATCTCTTCGTTCAGATATATGTATATATATGTGTGTGTATATATACACATATAAATATGTATATGTATGTATATATAGAACATATATACATATATATATATATATTTATATATTTATATATATATATATATATATATATAATATATATATAACAACATATATATATGTTCGTGTGTGTATGCATGTAAATATGCTGGATTATTAGTTACAAAAAGAACCATGTAACGAAATAAGTTATTTTTGAGACACAACGGAAGATGAAAGGAAGCATCGGAAGGAAATGCCTCTCTTGGGGTTTATTCCACCTATTCACTTTATAAGAGTTAATTACTTCATCAAGGGAGATCTCTTCCAGTTTCGTGTCTGTGCTACTGTCATTTAATAAATCTTCCGTTTTTGAGACAACCTAATTTATGTTTCAAAAAATTTGATATTTGTGTAGCGATAGTAGTACATACACGAAATTCAATAAGAACCCCATTATGAAATGATTAAATCATTTAACGGCCATTCAAGATAAAAACTGGAAAATAATGATGTTACTCAGTTCTCCACTGATTCTCAGTCGTTACGATGTTTATAAGGCTTAGTTCAAACGCTTAGGGAGAATTATCCTTTGAGACCTATCATTATAAACTTTGAAATTATCTTACAGAATTGCCATCACTGCAGTTAGGAAACATCCCATGAACCCATTTGACTGATTCATGGGATCTGTCGAAAACACTAGAAGAGCATCACCATCATTCTAGACTCTCGATTAGCAAATTTTGATGTGCGTTCCTTAATTATGAAAGTGCCTATTAAATTGGTATTAGAATATCTCAGATAATGAATTAACCGGATTTATTATTGTAAGTTCATTTTTAGTAGAAACTTTTACGAGCAAACGTAAAGGCAACCAATGGGTAACCATCTAAAACCATTTACAGTTTATGTACGGAGATTTTTGAAGAACATTACATTTCTGAGATTATTCAATTATACCTGTATTATGTTGATAACAGATCAATACAGGCAATTACTTAACAGACAGACAAGCATTTGTACACTACAATGGCGAGTCATCCAAAATCAGAAACTTCCCGAACGGCGTCCCCACAAGGCTCCGTCCTAAGCTCAACACTTTAACCTATTCATGCATGACATACCAACACCTCACCTAACAACATATACATCTCCTCATATGCCTGAACGATCTAACAATCAAATCAATACATGCAGACAAAACGTATGTCACAAGTACAGAAGTACAGACTTACATAACACAACTTGAAAACTGGCTCGCAAAACAGATTGCAGCACCCAACAAAATCCACAAGTACACTGCTCACTAGTCACAACAAAGAACATCAGCAGACCCACAGCAACACCACAATTACACACACACGAAACAAAAATCCTAGGAGTCACATACAACACTTCTGTCATTTGTTCCACATGTCAGTAACATCATCAAGAAATGCAGACCTAGACTAAATGCACTAAGTCATTAACAAGGCTAACATTTGGACAACAAAAAGAAACGCTCATCACAGTATACAAACAATACATCCGCTCCATAATAAACTACGCCAGCCTGGCACCCCTATATCAACACACAACCAAACAAACTACAAATATTACAAAACAGCTCTTAGAATCATCCTTGGCAGTACACAGTCCACAATGTAGAACACTTACACGTTGAAACAGATTCTCACATCGAAACACACTTAGACATGAGAGGGGCACACAATTCTTGGCATCCGGTCATAAACAACACAAACAGCCCATGCTATTACCTTCACGACCACCTCCAACACACAGGCAAATAGCGAATACACCACACAGACACTATACAAATATCTTGGTGTCTATACCACCACCCACAAAGCATCACACAAAACAAAAAGCACATCCGCTATCACCTCACCAGACAAGCACTTAATAACCTTCCTCAACAACAAAATACTCGGCACCCCCCACCCAACATAAGCAGCACAGAAACACAGCTCAAGATTGGAGAGTACACCTGAATTTGACTTCATGTGGTCATCACCAATCACTAACACCTACAAACACCCGCATAGACAACACCCAAACAGACATATGTCCACTCTGCCAAGTTAGTCCCCACACAATTACACATCTCTCTAGTAGATTGCCCTAACTTGGCAGCCTTAGACAACAACAACATCCACACTACCACACAGTTATGGTCAGATCCAGTAAGCGTGGTGTCCTTCTTGCGCGGTGCAGGCTTCCTGGCATAACAGAGTCTGGGGAACCACAAACAACAACAACAACAACAGGCAATTGAAACTTGAAAAAATATAATTGGAGAACAATATATTCAGAGAGTTGTATGAATTGATGTAAATATATTCCCTCTTCAGTGTGGAGACACTGAAACCCAACTAGTTCAATGTCTCCACACTGAAGAGGGGGCATGACACATCGAGATTTGTATGCTCCTCTGAATATATTAAAACCCAACCCAACTAGTTGGTTTTTAATGTCTCCACATTGCAGAAGGAGCATGACGCTCCGAAGTTGTATGTGCTTCTGAATATATTTGATCTCCAATTTGTGGTTTTAGTTTTCTGTAAAAGAAAAATATTATGCCGGCCTTGTCTGTCCGTCCGCACTTTTTCTGTCCACCCTCAGATCTTAAAAACTTCTGAGGCTACACGGCTGCAAACTGATGTGTTAATCATCCACCTTCCAATCATCAAACATACCAAATTGTAGCCCTCTAGTATCAGTAGTTTTTATTTTATTTAAGGTTAAAGTTAGCCATAATCGTGCTTCTGGCAACGATATAGGATAGGCCACCACCGGGCCGTTGTTTAAGTTTTATGGGCCGTGGTTCATACAGCATTATACCGAGACTATCGAAAGCTAGATCTGTTTTCAGTGGCCTTGATTATACGCTATAGCAGCTGTACAGAATACTCGATTGCGCCGAAGAAACTTCAGCGAATTATTTTACTCGTTTTCAGGTTGCCTAGACTATGGTTGTGTAGATAATTTTATGACTATTATAAATGAAGAAGTAAATGTAGACAAATTCTTAGAAAAAGTAATGAACAAGGTAATTGTTTGCCATTTTTATACATTTTTTAATTGTCTCTCTAAACCTCCTATATCCTGCATTAATACAAATGAAATATGTACTCTTGACCCCACTGTGTACATTATTCGAACGAGATTTAAAAGCGAATCTGAAGAAATGACCTTTCTATGCATTAAATGATTTTATGCTGAGTCTTAGTGACGATCATTTTTTTTTTTTTGAGAACGCCTTTAGGGCAAGAGATCTTTGTACTACTGTTTGCATATATCGTGTCATAATTATATATATATATATATATATATATATATATACATATATATATATATATATATATATAGTATATATATATATATATATATATATATAGTTATATATATATATATATATATGTATATATATATATATATATGTTACATAGAGTACACAATTATATATTAGAACTAACTTCTTCTTATATACACAGAACAAGAATACAGAGGCAGATTCAATGCCGTATATTCCTCGTAAGGGACTAGCGATATTATTACACCTCACGTGGTGCACTGTAGGCATTAATAAAAGGTGTTTGCAGCGTTCCTTCGGTTCCTAGTTGCACCCACTTTTTAGGTTTTTATTTTATCTTCAATCCCACTTCTTGTTTTCTGTCTTGCTGTCCAAGCTCTCAGTAACTACCATTGCTTGGTTAATGTTTTCTTTCAGTTTTACCTTTAAGTCGTTGTACTTCATGCAATTTTTTTCCTCGACCTCTTTATCTTGCTGTCCAACCACTCCAACTTCCTCTTTTACACTACCTCAGATGCTAAATGGCATATAACGTTAATAATATTGATTAAGGTTAGAGATTTTCTATAGTACCCATCTATTGCAACATTCAGAAGTTTCTGACTTAATTTTTACTTCCTCCTTTATATCCATGGTCTTCTGAACTGGCTCCCCTATATCCATAGTCTTCTGAATTGGCTCCTTTATATCTATGGTCTTCTGAAATGGTTCCCCTATATCCATCTTGTTCTGAACTGGCTCCTTTATATCCATGGCCTTCTGAACTGGCTCCCCAATATCCTTAGTCCTCTAAACTGGCTCTTTTATATCCATGGTCTTCTTAATTGGCTCTCCTATATCCATGGTCTTCTGAACTGGCTCCTTTATATCCATGGTGTTCTGAACTGGTTCCTTTATATCCTTAGTCTTCTGGACTGGCTCCCCTATATCCATGGGTCTTCTTGGAACTGGGCTCCTTTATATCCATGGTCTTCTTAATTGGCTCCTTTATATCCATGGTCTTCTGGAATTGGCTCCTTTATATCCATGGTCTTCTTTAATTGGCTCCTTTATATCCATGGTCTTCTGAACTGGCTCCCCTATATCCATAGTCTTCTGAAGCGGCTCCTTTATATCCATGGTCTTCCGAATTGACTCCCCTATCCATGGTCTTCGAACTGCACTCCTTTATATCCATGGTCTTCTTTGATTGGCTCCTTTATATCCATGGTCTTCTGATTGGCTCCTTTATATCTATGGTGTTCTGAACTGGCTCCCCTATATCCATGGTCTTCTGGAACGGCTCCTCTATATCCATGGTCTTCTTAGTTAGCTCCTTTATATCCATGGCCTTTTGAACTGTCTCCCCTATATCCATAGTCTTCTGAAGTGGCTCCTTTATATCCATGGTGTTCTGAACTGTCTCCCCTATATCCATGATCTTCTGAACTGGTTCCTTTATATCCAAGGTCTTCGGAACTGACTCCTTTATATCCGTGGTCTTCTGAATTGCCTCCTTTATATACATGGTCTTCTGGACTGTCTCCCCTTTATCCATGATCTTTTGAACTGGTTCCTTTATATCCATTGTCTTCTGAACTGGTTCTTTATATCCATTGTCATTTGAACTGGTTCCTTTATATCCATTGTCTTCTGAACTGGTTCTTTATATCCATTGTCATTAGAACTGGTTCCTTTATATCCATTGTCTTCTGACTGGTTCCTTTATATCCATTGTCCTCTGAACAAGTTCCTTTATATCCATTGTCTTCTGAACTGGTTCCTTTATATCCATTGTCTTCGGAACTGGTTCCTTTGCATCCATTGTCTTCTGAGCTGGTTCCTTTATATCCATTGTCTTCTGAACTGGTTCCTTTATATCCATTGTCTTCTGAACTGGTTCCTTTGTATCCATTGTCTTCTGAACTGGTTCCTTTTTATCCATAGTCTTCTTAACTGGTTCTTTTGTATCCATGGTCTTCTGAACTGGTTCCTTTATATCTATTGTCTTCTGAACTGGTTCCTTTATATCCATTGTCTTCTGAACTGGTTCCTTTATATCCATTGTCCTTTAAACTGGTTCTTTTATATCCATGGTCTTGTGGACTGGCCTCTTTCTGTCCATTGTCTTCTGAACTGGTTTCTTTATATCCATGGTCTTCTGAAGTGGCTCCTTTATATCCATGGTCTTCTGAGGTGGCACTGCTAGGATAATCCAGGTTTCCTTAGTTACAAGAGAAAAACGGGTGTTGGCGACATTTGTGGCTTGATGAAATCTGCCGCTTCCTTGTCCTTATTTGAAATCCTTTAACTTGGATTTTATTTTTATTTAAACTTTCACTTCCACTTTATATTTCGAAAATTTTGTTTCAGGTCTCAACACCCGTGTGCTATTTTGCGTATGCATATTCATATTTGTGCGCGCCTACGGACTTTTTTCTCTTTCACGGATGCAGTTAATTTGAATCTGAAATTCTTTGGTGTGAATTCTATCCGACGCCAACATTTCACCTATTTTCATAAGCATATTTAGCTAAGAGAATATTTTCAAAACATTTATATTACGAAAATATGAGACACAAGAGTCTTTCCCGAGTTTTCCGTAAGCATTCAATGATAATCAGTGAACATTTCGAAGGGTAATGGAAGACTGAAGCGACAACCAAGAAATTTCACTCGTATTCATATGCAGTAAATATGTGGAGTGTTTGGACGTAATTCACGTCTCTATATCGCAACCTTAAATGATCAAGCGTTCGATTGCGTAACGTAAAATTGTACTTGCATTGAATTTGGAATTTAGGAATGGAAAGGGTTCAAGGGAGAGTTATGTTGAATGACAGGAAATAAACGAGCAACGCTGGACAGTGACACATAGGCTAAACGCAACCCTTCTTTTTTTTTTTTAATTCAGTTTTATTCTATTCTTATATCGTGTATCTTAAATTTCGTTTAAGAGCTGTCGAGTAGCCCAAGCGAGGCTCCATGGTAATCAGTTCAAGATTTCAAATGTTATAACTTAACAGTAATTTGAATATTTTTAAGTTATCTTATGTGTTCTTAAATGTAAAGAGTAAAGTTACGGAACATATTCAGTTACTGAATTTGGCCCTCGGCTGGATCCTCATAAATCTGTTTGGTAACATCTGAATTAGAATATGGGGGAAAGATGGGAAAAGGATAACAATTTCATAACGTAAAATTACAAATCGTTTCTATATATAGCAAAGGGGTTTCTTCCTTTCCTTCCGTGTTCAACCGCGCACGTATGAATAATTTATTCCGTTTTATACGGAAACAATGTCACAACTTTCTTGTTGTTAATTTCAGTTTGTTTTAGATTGTGATTGTTTATCCGGGCGCATTTAAACTTCTGGATGAGTTAAGGCAGATAATCCGTGAACATTTTGCATACGAAAATAACGTTGTTCTCCTGCACTGGTTGTTTTACTCCCTCCGGGATGCAAGAGCGGAGACAACGGGATTTGAGATATTTTCATGAAAATATAGTTATGAATATATATATATAGATATATATATATATATATATATATATATATATATATATATATATATATATATATATTTATATATATATGTATATTACGTTTATATGTGCATGTATATATATATATGTGTGTGTGTGTAATTGTATTAACCACAATGCCCTCTTAACTTCTCGAATTCCTCGCTGTTTTTTGGATACGCTTGTCACTAAAAAGCCTTAAGGCCCAGTTGCAAGAAATATGAAGAAATTATGATGTCCGGTAGCGGGAAACGAACCCGGGTCCCCTAATCAGAACGAGGTACCATTGTCGACTGAACACGACCGGACATCGTAATTTCTTCTGTCTTAAGGCTTTGTAGTGACAAGCACATCCAAAAAAGCGCGAAGAACGAAGAATTCGAGAATGTGGCTATTACTATTACATATGTATATGGTAAAAAGTAACAGTAGATTCTACATACATTTATACAAATATATATATATATATATATATATATATATATATATATATATATATATATATATATATATATATAATATATATATATATATATATATATATATATATATTACTAAAAGGACCTCTATTCAAACTGGATGGTATCTAAAGGTTGATTCAGAAAAAGTTACAAGCTTTTTCTTGGACAAACAGTCCACATTATCAAGTATCCATACAATGAGCAGACGCGTAGTCCAGCTGTATTTATATCTGTGTGTGGGTGCTTAATCCTGCATAATCGCCCCTAGCTCCTCCTCTGTGTGTGACCCCCACCCCCTCAGATCTCTGGTCTTTCTCTGCTCCTTCTTCCAGGTGTCCGTTCTCCGTGCATTCTCTTGCGTTTTTCCTTCGTTGCCTTGCTACTGTGGAGTATACAATTTTCTAGATATGCTGTCTTCAAAGCCGTTTCTGTGTTCCCTGCCATCGTGTTGTTGGCGCAAGTTACATGAAGGCGTTCTCTACAACCAGTCTAGATGTTTTGTTTGGTGTTCCTGTACAGAAAACTCATATTTTTAGTCTATTCTGTGATCATTTTCCCAACAGTATTTGGCAACTGCCGGCATCAGACTGTAATGCCTTATGTTCTGCAGGATGTTGTTTGCTTCGCTCTTTACATGATTGCCAGTTTCGCCATAGTACCCTTCTTCGTCTAGACACGCTGCCATATATACCCCCTCTAATCTCTTCCCCCTCTGCCGACTTTTGTTTCTAACTATTTTTATTCTAATGAGGTTTTTGTAGGTTTATCAATTTGAAATTATATATATATATATATATATATATATATAATTTCAAATTGATAGGTAATATTAAAACATATATATATATATATATATATATATATATATATATATATATATATATATATATATATATATATATATATATAAAATTCTCCCATCAAATAAATCATCACAAGTATTTTGTAATTTATCTTCATAATCACCTAGTACTGACACATCTTCTTGGATACTCTATCACCACAAGCCTTTGTATCGTGAGGGTGTCCGGAGATGTGAAGAAATCGGGAAATCGAGAAGTTAAGAGATCACTGCGTCTAATCCAAATGCATGATGGCAAAAGTAAGTAGTACCTCTCTCTCTCTCTCTCTCTCTCTCTCTCTCTCTCTCTCTCTCTCTCTCTCTCTCAGGATATATATATGTATATTCACTTATACATATGTGTATATATATAATATATATATATACATATGTGTATATAAATATATATAACATACTGTATATACGTATATATATTATGAAGCGAGAGAGAGAGAGAGAGAGAGTAAATAAACCCAAGTGATAAAGCAGAATGAAAGAATCATCGCAGTCACACGAGCAGCCCCGTGAAAGTCTTGGAGTTGCAGCCAATTTCATGGCTGCTGCATTTGATTCCAGTGTTTAATATGCTATCTTATTTCTAGTCTTATTGCTTGTTTATCTTTTCTGATAATTTGTTGGGTGGCTGGATGCTGCGGCTCTGGGAAGATTTTTTCCGTGATTAATGATATCTTTCGGTTCTTTTTCATCTATTGTGTTGATAGCGTTGTTTGTTTGTGCAGGGCTTTTGTTTATTTATGTTATTTTTGAGGTAATAAGTTTTGTTTTGTTGACAACTCGAATGAAGGATTATTTGTGATGTATCTAGAAATGTTATTTTACGTTCTCTAACATTGAGTGTTATTTTACTTTTGCATCAATAGGTGGATAATTTTCCTTCTGTCTTGTTTTAAATAATTTCATATTTTACGTTTGTTCTTGCATTTTTCTCTTGTTTTGGAGATTAACTTGAATCTGCTCCTGTATTTTTCAGTTGTTTAAAGGTTAACGTTTTCAACTCCTGTATATTTTTCAGTTTGTTTAAAAGATTAACTTTCACCCCTATATTTTCAATTGTTTAGAAATGCACCAATTCCTATATTTCTTGGTGTTTAAAATTCTTTTCAACATATATATTTCAATTGTTTAAAGACTAACTTTTTCAACTCCTATATTTTTTTAATTGTTTAAAGATTAACCTTTTCAACTGCTGTATTTTTGAATTGTTGAAAGATTAATTTTTCAACTGCTGTATTTTTCAATTGTTTAAAGATTAACTTTTTCAACCCTTGCACTTTTCAACTTGTTTACAGATTAACTTTTATCCCATCAGTTGCTTGGTTGCCTAGTTTACCCCACACATACCAGGAGGGTAGGTAATGACTTCATTTCCTTCACATATCTATTTGACGGCTAATTTTCCCTCTCATTATCGTGTCAAACGCAATTGCTTGAATGGAACTCTGAGATTATCCTTTCGGAGACTCCTCGAAATTGTCTGTAACAACTCGAATCAATGTCTTCCTAGAAATGATTTGCTCACTATCATGAAGAGGTTGTACCCGATTCTCAAGTCATTATTGCGAGTGGCGCTCCTCAGATATGATTTCCGTGATTGCTCAAAATACAAAACAACTCATACTTGAAACATGGGCACAGACATGCACTTTCTCTCTCTCTCTCTCTCTCTCTCTCTCTCTCTCTCTCTCTCTCTCTCTCTCTCACACACATAAAATAAGGATGAGTTTTTTTTTATATTTTTGGTATAAAAAAATAATTAAAAAGATTCAGCAGAATATTGCTATGATGATTATGCGGAAATTTTTATTAATTTCCTTCACTGGAATAATAGAAATAGATTTCTCCATGAGGGATATGGCAAATGAGAATTCCTATCAGAATTCCTTTCCACATTTCAAGTGGTCTATAGAACAGTTAAGAAGGAATATAACGCGTTTATCTAGTGCGAAATCAATGAAAATAAGAAACACAAGAAGAAGAAGAAAAATTGTAAGTCATCTGGTGTCATCCAAGTCTGCACAAACGGAATTACGAAGAAGAAATCTTAATTTCGGCGATATGCGAAATAAAACAAGCCCGATCCGTTCAGTTACAAGCCCAGACTATGAACTCCACACCCTGTTCTGGTGTCTTCAAGTCATCCTGTCTCGAAATACGAAAGGGTAAATCGGACGTTCACTTCAATATTGTGGCTTTCTTCATTTGTTAGATTTACATTCTTGTAGGCTGAGTATATTAAAGAGATTAACAGTTATTACATTATTGCATTATCTACTTTACTATTGTAATTGTCCTTTCAGAAATAAAGGTAATATCCAAGCAATTTTACATCTGCGTCGTTCTCAAAGTGATAATAATTAAATGCTTTACACTGATGTGCCCTTTCTACTTTAAGACTTTGTAGTAAATGAAGTTGCAGTTCATATATATATATATATATATATATATATATATATATATATATATATATATATATATATGTGTGTGTGTGTGTGTGTGTGTGTGTGTGTGTGTGTGTGTGTGTGTGTGTGTGTGTGCAAACAGTGCGCTTTTTACACGAGGGTTTTTGTTTAATTTGTTGAAGTGAAATGCTATTTTTTCGTTCGTTGATTACTTCTGAGATTTACTGAGCTGAAATGTCAGCTCCAGTTTAATCATCTTACCTTTTGGAACGATCATTGGAAAGCCAAACTCATCACCGAATGTGGAAATTTACAGAAAAAAATGATAAAGAACAGATGAATTATAGATAGATGTTAGGTAATTATCAACTCACGAAAGTTGAGTTG
>NC_089793.1:32694451-32709451 GCF_040412425.1 Macrobrachium rosenbergii | reverse complement strand
TGCTTCGAGTTCTGTCTGACTTGACCTTTGAACTTCTCCCCTCAACGACGACCTGACAGGGGAAGTTATTATACACGCGACTCCAACTGTTGAAAGCTTTGTTCTGAGCGCAGACACTCTCGCAGGCACTCCATCTCGCACAACTGCTCTATGAATCTCCCGCGATTTGTGGAACCAAGATAAAATCCTCGGTGCAACAGTGAGGCCCGAATTGCGCTGGTCCCACGAATGGCCGATGGACTACGTTTTTTGGAAGCGATGAACAGTGAGTCTCCGTTATTGTCCTTGCTTTTAAAAGCGTTTAGACCTGTAGGTATGGATGCGTTTAGAACATTCTTTATCTCATCCGCTATCGAGTATTATGAAACGAATTGTACTTGATTTAAATGTGTTTAGACATGTTATATATTGTGTGTGTGGGTTTAGTCAACATTCTTTTTCTCGTCCGGCATTGAGTATTATGAAACGAAAGAAACTGTTGGGTTTTTAATCTCTCCTAAAAATAGCATCATGTGTTTACAGGCAACAATAAAACAGATAGCTACGCCTTTTCTGATATTTTTATTCGCGAATATGATAACTGGTCAAAGTGAAATTTTAATAATCTGGTTTTATGCAAAATAAATTCATAGTCTTACGATAAAACCATAATGATCTTATTGATGTTTTGTCTTCCAACGTAAATAAACCGTTTATAAGTTAATTAAAACATCGGTGTTGAGAATATGAAGCGGATTAAGGAAAGGAATTATCATATTGACGTTTCGGAAACATAAAACAAGATTAAGTGTTAAAGTGCTGGCGTTTAGAAGTGTTGTATGCCGTCCTCTTTAAACATGAATTTATGTACAAAATCAAAGCCTGAATATGCATATATTCTGCATATTCATACAGATACACATGCTCCTCTTTTCTCTCTCTCTCTCTCTCTCTCTCTCTCTCTCTCACACACACACACACACACAGACACACACACACACACACATATATATGTATATACACACATATATATATATAAATATATATATATATATATATATATATATATATATATATATATATATAGATATATATATATATATGTAATTCTAATAGCCCTGCTCCTTTAACTTCTCTCCAATTCTTTGCGCTTTTTTGGATGTGTTTGTAACTACGAAACCGTACATCCAGACGCAAGAAATTGAAGTCTGTGATTGCGGTCGCGGGACACGAACCCGCGTCGCCTTAACCACAAAGGGAGGTCCCGTCGGCAATGATTGCCGGTCGGGACACGAACCCGCGTCGCTAACAAAAAGGAGGTCACGTTGCCGACGCGACCTCCTTGTGGTTAAAACATTTTACGAAATTCGTGTCCCTGATGTAATCTGATCTTCAATTTCTTGCGTCTGGATGTACGGCTTCTCAATTACATTTCCATCAAAACACCAGCACTCGAAGATAAACATTAATGACTATTAGAAATTACATATGTCAGTAAGTGACCAGTAGATTCTATATATATATATATATACATATATATATATATATATGTATATATATATATATATATATAATATATCTTTATATATATATATATATATATATATATACATATATAATATATATGTATGTATATATATATATTTATATATACATATATATATATATATGTATGTATATATGTATATATATATATATATATATATATATATATATATATATATATATATATATATATATATATAGGAAAAGAAAGAGAGAGAGAGAGAGCATATTATTTTTCATCAGTTTTCGTATCGTCTGTTTGTTTCTGTTACCCTGTCATGAAATTATGCCTAGTCATCAAATTTTTCCCAAACAAAATCGTATTATTATATTTATTTGCGCCTTAACCAGATAATTATCATGTATTCCTCTAGTCACTCGTTACCCATTCTCCATTACATCCATCAACTTGCTCTGTACTAACACATATTCACTCTTGTCTCAGTGCCAGTTACATTACTGATATTTTTCTTTCATAATCACCCACCTGAGCACACTTCCGCAAGACTACATCCTCGCTAATTCTAGAACCCTATACTATACTAACAAATGCGTCTATTGCAGTCACTAGGACATCCTCTAACTATCTTCCACTCACGAACAAGCTCTCCATGATTCTTTATTATATATATATATATATATATATATATATATATATATATATATATATATATATATATATATATATATATATATATATTGCTTTCACATTCTTGGACCTCATACACAAACTGGCACAAAATTCTCAACCTTGTCAGGTTTTCCATTTCATCCTTCCAGTGACATTTGCAATCTTCCTCCATCGTCACCTCTCCATCTCTCAGCCAGTGTGGAAACAAAGATAAAAGGACAGTTCAGCCATTAGAAATTGATCTAGGATAAGAATGTAAGTTTTACGTTGTGAGGACTGGGAGCTCCTCTGTTTTAAGGCAGAAATGCACCAGGGGAGGGAACTTGCCAATTCTTGTGTTAATTGAATAGGCATGGGCAAGAGGAAAGGGTTCGTTCTCCTGCTTCCCTTTGTTAAGGGAAAGCATATGTTGGCGGAAGAAAGCAGGGTCTCTTCTATATATATATATATATATATATATATATATATATATATATATATATATATATATATATATATATATATATATATATATATATATATATATGTGTGTGTGTGTGTGTGTGTGTGTATGTATGTATATATATTATACATACATTATATATATACACCCACAGAGACAAGGATGTATATAATATGGCTTGTATTATATAGTAATATTACTAAAAATAATTCTCGTTTCGTTTTATTTAAATACCATAAAGGATTATATTCACAAAACTCGCTTGTATTTTTTATATAAATCGAAATACCGTTTTGTTTTTCAACGGATGCGTTTTTGTATTTACCATCGAACAGTTGCACGCCTCAGGGAAAGTACAAACGAGACTTTTCTGTTAAATAAAATTATGTTTCTCATAGAAACGTTGATAACATTGGTACTAAAGGTAAAGGCTTTTGAAAACAATACAAAAATCAGGCTTGTTGGCTATCACACGTGATGGATGAACTCACATTCTTTTTCGAAGCAGAAATAAATCCCTTTTGCATGAAATATTCCAGCCATCGTAAAGTGATATTGGGAGGCTATTCTTTCGGTGTCGTTGAACGAGTAGCTGTATCGTTAGGCCATAAGTGCCCTGAAAAGACCCGAGATTAAAAGGCATTTTTCATTTATATGATCTTGGAGTTTGATAGTCCCTTGGAGGAGATTAAATGGTTCCTCTATTTTCATAATCTTCCATTGTATGTTTGATGAATTTCATTTTTCCTGGTGTAGCTGCATGAACATATGAACATTCATTTTCAGTGGAAATGAGACGTTACTAGTTTGAATGAAGAGAATGGCATTAAGCATCTGAAACAGGTTTAACAGTGGTTCTCAGGTTCTTGAGATACAAGTTAATACTGAGAAATTTAATCTGTCTTTGGGTATGCTTAATAGCGGAGTGAAGATTAAAATCCATCTTCCTCATGTCAGTATTACAAGTCATGTTATATTACTACATCTGTGCACAATCACTCTAACGTTGATGGAAATATTTGGCCTTAGGAGAACAGAGCTTTAAGAAAAACCTTCAAATTCAGTGAAGTCAACTCAATACCAATGTAGCAAAAGTGAACAGGTTCTAGGCGTAATTACTGTTGGTGGCTTCTTAAACCAGCAAGGTGGTTATGTAAAGCGCTCGTCTTCAGAAGGTTTTATCATTAACTTCAGGCTGTGCCCAGTTTAATGCCAGAAAATCCTTGGAAAACCCTGGATGGTGGAATTGCCCAGTGAAGCTGGTGAGGACAACTGCCGTTACTTACATGGCACTAGAGAGAGAGAGAGATATAGCGCAAGTTCATTGAAACCTTATGCATCCACTATTTCTTCCACTATTTTAAAAGGAGAAAAGATAAACAATGATTACATTAATATCGTTTATTCATTAATGTGTAATATCCATAACTACTGAAGATAGTCATTTCTTAATATCAATATTATTCAATGTGGGCTCATGAGTACTTGGCCGTAGCCTTAACCAGTATCAGAACTATCGCCAATTAATTCTGGTGTCTCATCCGCAAAATACTAAAGCTGCAGGGCTACAATAAACGTATATGTTTGATAAATGGAAGCGTATAATTATGCATTAATTATGGAAACGGTCGAAACTTCATACCGCGAGTTCACTTTTTGTCCATATGATAGGCTGCGTTCATTCATACGTGATATGTGCGGTTAAACACATTCAAACCGAACAGCAAAAGAATTCAACTGTTTTTCAGGTCCGGGATCACTGACCAACAATTAGTAATGAACTGGTGATGGATTATTATTCCATAACAAAATGTATCGTAAAATATCACAAGTCCTTATTACCATTCATGGCATTATTCATGATACTGTCAGTCATCCATGGCAGCTCCCGTTTGCCCATTAGTTTATAACTAATTTGCATGTAATGTGTTCTCGTCACAACACCACAAAAAGACCGCAATATTCAAACACAGCCATCATGAACTCGTGATCGAAGTCTTTATTTACATCAGTGATTTATATGCATTTTTGAGTGTGTATGTGTTCGTAAATGTGTATTCACTGTATTCACATACGGGCACATTCACACTTGTAAACAAACACACACCACGCGTGTGTATGCACACACACTCACACACACACACACACACACACACACACACACACATATAGTATATATATATATATATATATATATATATATATATATATATATATATATATATGTATGTATGTATAACAAAATCCGAACGGATCTTGTTTGTCCTCCCGGATGACAGTAGGGCGACATGACACAGCCACACACCCTGCAAACTGGTTTGTGCACCTGGGTAGGTAGAGGAACAGGAGGGTAGGGAACATCCATCCTCCTCCTGCAAACGCAATAAGCTCGTATATATATATATATATATATATATATATATATATATATATATATATATATGTATATATATATATATATATATATATATATATATATATATATATATAAATATATATATATATATATATATATATATATATATATATATATATATATATATATATATACACACACAATGAAGATGTTGCACCTCATAGTTTCAGTTTCATATCATATTTGAATGAGTTGCTAACCCCATACCCCTGGTATTGATTCACTACGCCAACCAACCACCAGATATATGATTCACTTTTTAGGTCAACAGATGCAGAATGGTGGCTAGCATAACTTTTTTTTTTCAGGAATCAAAACCCTAACATTATAACTGGAGAGATGAGGGTCAACGTAAACTGTGATACACAATATATATATATAGGCTATATATATATATATATATATATATATATATATATATATATATATATATATATGTGTGTGTGTGTGTGTGTGTGTGTGTGTGTGTGTGTGTGTATGTGTGTGTTTCAGGTGTGATATATATATATATAATTATATATATATATATATATATATATATATATATATATATATATATATACTACTAATATATATGTGTGCGTGTGTATGTATAGTATATAAATATTTAAAATTTGTTTTTTTGCGTATTATCGTATGGTGCTTAATGTATGAGACCCCCCACAGTAGACTTATGTAAGATTAACCGAAGTCAAATGGGAAAGCTTTGTTCACGATTAGAAAAGTGATTCCACTAACGAGGAAGGTCAGGAATTTATAAATTTCATATTTATGCGTTTACATTTCTTCTTTTAAAACCTTAGAGACAGTTTGGAACTATTAATATTTCAGTATTTTAATATTTCAAGGGAGTTAGGTGTTTATGCATAAAGGCAACAAGATTGATAGGTAAGGGGGGAGACTAGAATCTTCACTTGTCTCTGCTTTGTAGGTTTGAACTCTCTTGAGATCCAGTCTATTGTAAACTTGGTCATTATTTGTATATTTCTTGTTTCAGCAACTACAAAAAGTTAAATACGGGCTTACGTCATGGAATATGGTTGTTAATGAGCATAAGGAAAAGAAACAATTGGGACAATGCTGGTATCTCACTGAATAAAGAAACTTTTTAGACACCAAAAATGAAACAATTGAAGTGACCATCTAATTTCGAAATGTTAAATAATTTAGACAAGGAGGAATATGAAATGATGAAAGAACGGAAAATGCCATTTTACAACTCAAAATGTGAGATGTGGATTAATGGCTTTGACGAGCTCGGCTTTTTCATGTCAACGGATTTGATAAATGCAGGCTGGATTTGGTTGAAGTACAGAGATTAATACAGGAAAGTTTCATATTTTTCTGCTGCCATGATGCAATATTATATATATATATATATATATATATATGTATATATATATATATATATATGTGTGTGTGTGTGTGTGTGTGTATATGTATATATATATATATATATATATATATATATATATATATATATATATATATATATATATATATAGTATATATAATATAATATATATATATATATATATATATATATATATATATATATAATATATATATATATATATATTTTATAAGTTCATATTCATGTATAACACATGTAAAGAGTATATACACATACATTCATGCATGTGTGCGTGTGTGTAACTTATGAGTTTGTTTATATTTTTGTGTGTTCACTATTGCAATGACTTGAGAAACATTAACATTTTCATACACATACCATTAATTTCTTCACAAATAATTCCTTTTTTTATATGTCAAACGAATTCATTTCGAAGAAAAGCCATTTCCCCCACTTATCACAAAAGGGAAATGGCAGCTTGCCATTGATCATACTTTGCTGAACTGGATTATGCGTAGAGATGGAATGATTTGCAACCGATGCGCCGTTGCAAAGATATTTGTGTTGACTTAGAATCAGTGCTTTAGGGAGAAGACTGAAGACAAATTATAGTAGGATTTTGTTTTCTGGAGGAGTGTAAAGTGTTAATTATGCCGTTTTGTACGTTATTTTTAAATGCTTTGAAAGCTGTTAAACCATTTATGTTCACACACACCCGAAAATGCATGCGAGTGTACGGCAGCAGTCGAACAGGCTTCTTATAACCTTTTACTAATTATATATATATATATATATATATATATATATATATATATATATATATATATATATATATGTGTGTGTGTGTGTGTGTGTGTGTGTGTGTTGTGTGTGTGTATGTGTGTGTGTGCAATAGTCACCAAAATGTTTGCAACATGTTCCAGAAGTTTCGTTCACCTAACAGTAATTTGTTCTTTTGTTATTTACAAGGAAATGTAATTTTTCTTATTCGACTTTGGCTATTAATCATACGGTTAACAATATAAAAAGAATGGTAGTGAAAAAATTCATATTACGAAAATGACGAAACATTTGAAAAATTTTCTACTAGATGATTGGGCAAAAGTCAAAGAAGAAACTATATTTCGAATCCAGATAAAAGCTTATTGACTAATAAAATAATATTGAATAATCATTAGTGGAATTATATATAAATAAAGAAAGAAGGAATTCAACCATTATTGTTGTCAAAAACAGAAAAGAAAAAATCTCATAACGTCGTATGTTATCGTGTGGCTCCACATTCGGGCAGTAAAGTTAAACTAAACTGTCTCGTCACTTGCACCTATAAGATGGGCAACAGACTCAGCCGCACCACAGTCATTAGCTTAAATAAGAAAGACTAATGTCTCTATTGTAGATATTGCTTGGCAGCTTAGCGTAAATAAAACAACCATGTATAGAGGGATACAACAACAGAGAGAACGAGGAAATATAGTAAATTCATTGTAAAAAGTGGAGGACGACCCCATTGTTGCACTACTGTTAAGGATCATCATCGGATGATCATGAAGGAGCTCCGCCTAACTCCCTGACAACCGGTGTTGCTATAAAGAGAGTACACCTTCCGCTTTCCTTCAAGTTGCTGCTCAAACCATCCGTAACAGGCTGCATGAGACCAGCATATTATTTCATCATACTCCTGCCAAGAAAACATTTCATCAGCGAAACACAAAAGAATAGAGGCTAGGGTTTGCGTTATAATATAATCCAGTGGCCAATGATTTCTGTAAGAGTCATCTTTTGTGATGAGGAGGAGACATTCTCCACTGATGAGCATGGTAGTCTTCTTCACTGCTGGCATTTAGCATTAACTAAATTAATGTTGAACTTCTTGCTAATTTTAATTCTTTAGAAACTTAGAGAATAATAAATACAAAAATGGGCGTTATATATGCAGTTAACTTCATAAGAGGCATCAAAATGATAGGCCTAAGTAGCAATGAAAGAAACGAGAAATTACACATGATAACGGCATTATATATATGTGTGTGTGTGTGCGCGCGCGCGATTATATTCTATGTATATTACTACAATAGACGTGAAATCTGTTAGTCTAGTTCAGTATATTTTATACTAAGTTTCACTAGTTCACAATATACATCGGATTAGTCATTCAAAAATTTGATTAATAATAATGTGCAAGCAAATCTTTAGAAAAGTCGTATTTGTTGATGTTAATAAGACAAATAGTTCAACTTATAACAGTCGTAGGCCTATGTCTACAAAGTTCACACATATGAAGTAGATAAAACAACGATAGTGATGGGAGTTGGAGGGGAAAATATTAAAACATAAGAACAGCGATGACCTCTGAAGTATTATAGTAACATCATTTAGTTAAGTAAAGTATGACAACAGTAAGCAGTATGAGAAAAAGCCCTGTTTAAGGGAACTGCAGGTAATTTCTCGGACCCATAACTAAAAATTTTTTTTATAGTGTTCAGATGTTTCATGCGCTTACAACTGAGTTGCCAAATAGCGCCAGATGTCGCTATTATAAGCTGTTGCCCGAAAAGTTTTGAAGTATGTTGCAAAACATTTTTGGAGTGATTAACATATATAATATATATATATATATATATATATATTATATATATATATATATATATATATATATATGTACATATATATACATATATATAGGTTTTCTTGTAGTAATGCACATACGTACTGATATACATTCATGTATGCCTGTGAATTGGAATATTTTTAGCCATGCGTAAGTTTACATTTTATTCCTACGTGTGGGAGTGAATATGTGAAATATGTATTGATCTATCTATTTCAAAGGAATTCTGAAACCTTTCCAACAATATCATATAATGTATCACACGTAGTTGAATATACCAGAATTTATCAAGGATGAATTTATTCTCTTCAGCTGTCCTTGTACACATGAAAATACATTTCATCGTGCCGAAGCTTTTGCAAAAATTTTCCATTATTTCCATACCTTACGTATCTGAAATATTACTCGTCAACGATTTTCTGAACTGGATTCCATAACTCGGTCAAACGGTTTATTTCCAGTCTATTTGAGAAGAATATTACCCGATCAAGGGTTATTTTATTTAATAGTATATGCTTACTATTGGGAAAGGTATGGTTACTTCATTTATCATCCTCATCTTATTATTATCATCTTTTCTTATTCCTATTACAGTCTGAAATGGTTTAACGTAATTTCTTTGAAGTTTTTCAGTTTAGAAGAAATTAAAAATATTCAGGACCCTTTTTTCCATAAAGCATGCTTGTTCTTTCCCAAAATCGAAGTGTTTACCTGGACTTTTCTGTGAATATATATTGTTTTTATTTATTTTTTTCAAATTATTGAATGTGTTCACTATTGAATATTAGCTTTACTGGCGTTTAATTTTAACATAAAAACATCAGGCATTTATTTCCTTCAGCTGACTGCAGTTTTGTTTTTGAAGGTAAATATCTTAAACGATATATATATATATATATATATATATATATATATATATATATATATATATATATATATACTTGAGCTTACCTTGGTTAGTGGAAGTTCATGCCCACCACCAACCAGTGGCGGACTACAGGTATATCGATAGCAGAAAAACAGACATTAGACGTATTGGCAACATTCGCAGTGACCTCCCGACTTCTCGATTTCCTCACATCTTTTAGCTATGATTCTCAAAACTATTCCTCATTCCGATTACACTGATGGGTTTTTCTCTAGAAGCGGTATCATATAAACTTCTTTTTTGGTATATTGAGTATCGTGATCTCCAGACTTTGCCATGTGTATCTTGAAAGCTTTATTTACATTGGTGCTATATTTAATTGAGACGTATCCCATAAGATGTTGCCAAAAATTATGAGTATGATGAACTTCTCATTTACCCCCAAAAATATTGACTGCTTTGTATGAACTTTATTGATATTTGAATATTGGCTATACTGTACGAGACGTGCAGTACAGCAAATTACATACCAATAATCTGTTTGTTTTGCTTTTTAATTTATGAGGATTCCGCTCTTTGGAATTTTTCTGACCTGTTACAGAAGGATCTTAGCACATTGTGAATAATAATAATAATAATAATGATAATAATAATAATAATAATAATAGTTAAACGCTGGTCTTCAGCTTTGAAACCAGTCATAATTCTTCTATCCTTAGCATACCTCTTCAATACGCCGTGCATAGGGACAGTTACATCTATTTCAGAACACTTTACGTCCAAAGCAGCATTTTGAAACTAAGGAAGAATTATATGGAAGGATGAAACTTTTGAAAGTTTATCATTTACAGAAAATTAAAACCTGGGATTTAAAAACGGCGTTTATTTTGTAATTTAGTTCAGTTCGAATATCCTTCTTTTTTTTTTGAGTCATTTGCAAGTTTTTAATTTGCATCTTTCTTTAATATTTCTTTGGATATTGTTCTTTCTTCCAGCGCCCGTACATTTGTTTTCTTCATTTCCTATATACATAACAGTTCATTAAATGAAATGGGATAAAAGTGAGAATGCACACGTGAAAGCGTTCTCACCCAGTGAAAGCATTGAAAGTTTCAAGAACAGACGTGGAGTTTTCAAACGACCTCAGTACGTGACACTTATGTAAATATACAGTTTCATTTGTTTTCGATTGTTTTATGCAAAAGACCCGAGTATGAGCAACTCGGAAATTTGAGTAAGCTCGTGTATAGAAGACATTTTAGAACTACATATAGATTATGTGTGAAGAGAATATAAAGAGAAATTATGAATTCAGTTTTTGGGTAAATGAAATATAACATTTATTCAGCCTTGATATGTTTGATTAAACACAGAAAGAATTACACTATTTTTCAGTTCTGAGGTTACCGAAAACAATTACTGATGAAATAGTTGTGAATTATTTTTCCATGGCAAAGAAGAGAACACTAGATAATATATAATTACTATTTTGTATATTACTTATAGGCAGCTTAACACGGCCGGTTTCGTTTTCTCATTCGGTTATTAATTTTTATGTGATGGAACCATAGCACACAGAATCAATGAAATGATGTACATACACATATACTGTATATATATATATAATATATTATATATATATATATATATATATATATATATATATATATATATATATATATGTGTGTGTGTGTGTGTGTGTGTGTGTACATATATATGTGTATATATGTATGTATGTATGTATGTATATATATATATATATATATATATATATATATATATATATTATATATACATATATATGTGTATACTATATATATATCCATTTTCCAGCAAATTTGGCTGCAAGCCTCACTTTTTCAACCCAACAAACGTTCAGGGGTTATATGCCGACTGCATCTGGCTTCTCTCTTGTGCTTATTCATCCAAGTACTGACCAGATCCAAGGTTGCTTAATTTCGCTGACCGGACAACCAGTGATAAGTTAAATGTATTACTAACTAACCGTTGTTCAGACTGGAATAAACTGTAAATGCTGTTATATGAAACTAACTTCCAAAGTCAGAAATGTCTAGTTTGTTTGTTCTTTTGTACAGAGCCATCTTTGATGAAGCTTTTTACTCATATGAATAAGTAAGTAATCAAATAGATATCGCTCTCCTAGCTCATTGATGATGCAAAGCAACTCTGGAATGATTGGCGTTTTGTTTTATGTATTTTTGGATTTTCGAATGGTTGACAGACTTTTCATTTGAACATTTATTTTCCCTCAGGCCTCTAAAGGGAAGTATCGTTTCAGAGTAAAATAAGACTTTTGTCATTATTAAGTCTGTTTCAAGATACACTTTAAAACTTCAGTCATTCGGGACAAAGATTAGGAATCCCTTTTGTTGTAACTAATACCCCTTGGGATTCGAGTCCCTATATAAAGAAAAAGTTCACAAAAAAACTTACATACGTTTGTTCCTGACCGTACTGTTTGTTTTTGAAAGAAATGATCCATTGCTATCCAGTAAGTTAAAGCCATTATGGGCTCTATTCCTGTCAGATAGAAAAATTTACAAAGTAGTGAAAACGTGGCAGTAAGAAACGAGTAACTTGCATATAAACCGAATGAAATCAAATAATTTTATCGAGTGAATCAGCTGGTGAAATCATTGACTGATGCTGTAAACCGTACTCCCAGATTTGCATAATACACTACATTAATTGACTGATGGAACGAACATTTACTCAGTAATTGGTGTAATAAACTCTACTCATTAATTGGTGTAATAAACTACGTTTATTGACTAATACAATATATAGTACTCACTGATTGATTGGGCGTAATATGCACTCATCGATTTATATAGTGAAATCCCATTTACAAGTCATACTTATGTACTGTCATGTGTCTTTAGCTCAGTTTGAAATAGAAAATTGTCCTGGACATGCAGTTTTTCCATTTCGCTATAGAGTTGTCACATATATCAGGGGTTCCAGGTTTTCACGTATAGTTCGTTTAGTTTATATATTTTTATTTTATTTTGTTATTTTTTTTTTAGTAAAACATCGTACCTCTAGTCGCTATCCAAATTTGATGCTTCGAGAATTTTATTCTACTTATGCTGCTATTTCATCATTTTTGTTGATATCATCACTTTGAATTTATATGAGTATCATTATTCAGAACTGATAAACTTATACTATTAATAGGGCAGTCCGTCTTCCAGTCCACTTGTGTACATTTATGTTTGTTTTCTGTTTTTATATTTTTGTCAATCCGTATAAAAGAACATAACAGCTAGAAACAAGGCAATAAATCTGGGAACAAAAAATAGAGAAAACAAGCCAAAGGTTTCAGTATTGTACGAGAATCGCTGTGCCAGCAAGAGCCTACTGATTCTCGCCTGGGTTGAACCCTGACATCAAAGCTGACAATGAAGAACTTACCTAATAACATTTTTTAATCCTCCGGCCTGATTTTCGGAGTTATCTGGCATCGGAGTTACGAAGGTTACTGACGCGCCTGTTAGAAGGGAAGGGGCTTCATGCAACTTTTCTTATAATGAGGTCATTACTTGCGGATCAACAATATTGATTTGGAAGGTTTCTTCAAATATATCGAGTATTTATTTTTTGTTCATTTGGCATCCAAATTAATTTTATTTTTATTTGCGACGCCGATGACCGTCCTTGCTACATCGCCTTGTCGTATAAACAAATGAAAATTTCAGTGAATGTTCATAATAACAGAATTTTTTATTGTAAAAGATATATATTTTTTAGGCAAAACTCACGTCGATTGCTGGAAATTCTAAAAATGGTTTGGCAACAACACTGATTTTTTGTTTCTTTTACATCAAGAGCAATTCAGAATTCTTTTACATCAAGAGCAATTCAGAATAGTTCTATTTATTCATTTACAAATGCCATCGTTCAGAACATAAAGATCGTGCATGCTAAAAAACAAAAAGGTAATTCTCTGTTTGCAGAAATGTATTTGATATTTTCCTTTGCCATTTTTCCTTATTTTCGTAATTTTTTTTTCTTTATTTTTCTTTGTGTTCACACACACATATATATGTGTGTGTGATATTGTGTGTGTGTACACACACACACACACACACACATATATATATATATATATATATATATATATATATATATATATATATATATATATATATATATATATATATATATATATATATATATATATATATATATATATATATATTTGTGTGTGTGTGTGTAAACATTAACCGATTCCTGAAACAGGAGATGACTCCAGGGAGGAAACAGCGCAACGGACATTGTCACCTTCATACGTTAACTGAATAATCGTAGATAGAACAATTTCTGTGAAAATGGAAATAAAGAAAAGTAAAAAGAGAATTACAAACGAATACACGTAGAGACACATATACATAAACAAATTACTGACTCTTGAATACACATTGCGATCACAGGTTTACGATGTAATGTAAGCGTCTGAACAGTGCAGCCGTTTTGTGGCGCTGAGAGGAATAAATAAATACTTGCAAATTCATTTTGAATGAATGGGCAACGAGAGCTACCATGGATGAATGACAGTATCATGAAGAATATCATGAATAATAATAAGGATGATAGTATTTCACGGTACCTTTTTTTTCTTATTGGAAAATAATCCAGCATCAATTCGCCCCTAATTGTTGTCGTTGATCCCAGGCCTGAAAGCGGCTGAATATTCTTTTGTGTGTTTGAATTTGCTTAGCCACACAGATCACGTCCGAATGAGCGCTACCTTTCATTTGGCCGGAAAGTGAACTCGTGCTAATGAGTTTCGATTGTTTTCCCTTAATTAATGTACAATGGCCTTGTTCTTTCCCAAACCACAACGTCATTCCCGTTTTTTTTTTTTTTTTTCATTTTCAAGGTGTCCAGGTCTGGCATTCTGCTGGTTAAAAGAGAATACTTTTTAACATTTTTAATTGTAACTTTTGTAAAGTGATAGATTCTTCTAGTTTTAATGTCTTATTTGGATGAACAGTACATACATACTGTACGTATATATGATATATATTTATGTATGTATACTCGTATATATATATATATATATATATATATATATATATATATATATATATATATATATATATATATAAGACTTGAAACAATATTGTTATG
>NC_089793.1:32676951-32689451 GCF_040412425.1 Macrobrachium rosenbergii | reverse complement strand
ATCAATGAGTAGATAGGTTACGCTTCCGAAGAGATGTATCTTTTTCGTAGTTATTATACTGGTGTTGGCATCTCAGAATAGGATTTGATGGTTCAGCAGTTTGGTTCAGGGAGGAGCTGTGAAATGCACCTGGCTCAGTCTTTCTCGAGTGCAGGTGTCTGTGTGTATTTAATGGTGCGTCATGGGGCGCAAGGTTTTGGTGTGTCTATAGATATTTCTGGACTTTGGTTCATATTGAGGAATGTTTGGGGAAGAGGATGGTGTGCGCAGTGTGTTTAATTGCGGTATCGTGACCGCTTGTGTGTGGTAAAACTCGCGAAAACTCGCAAGTATTTCTTTTTTTCTCTCTCTTTCTCTCTTTCTCTGGTGGAAGGATTTCGCACCGTGGCTGTGAAGCAGGACGTATGTAAGTGTTATTATATTTTTATTGTTAATTTTAGTGTCAGATTTGAAGTGTACAAACTGGTTAAGTGGGCCGGATGGAATATTTTTATTTTATTGCAACTAATATCAGGCGTTGGCAGTAGTGACATCATCCCCTGAGTGACGTGTCGGTAACGTCATTAGTTTGGGCGGAGTTTCTCGCCTTCGCCATCTTCTATAAAGTGCATGTGAATTTTGGGCGTGGCTTATGTGTTTCTTTTTTTTATAGCAATCGGCTGTTCACATCAGCGTTTAGGGTTTAATAAGGGGATTATTTAATTATTGTGTTGTCTCTGGGGACTTTGATTATTGGAAATAATTTATTTGACAGTTGTTGGAATACTGTGAGTACAAATTTCTTATGCGAGTGTGTGTACATCTCTTAGATTTTAAACTGTTTTTTTTTTATAGTTACGTACATGCGTGTATGCAAAGAGGGAAGCTGTTGCTGTGAGCTTACTTGGCAATTTTTTGCCCTGAAGACTGGAAAGGCGGACTCGTCTCCAAGGTTTTGCGCTTAGCATTTTTTTTTTTTTTTTGTGTGTGCTTTGGCAGGTCAGGGATGTGTTGGGGAGATAGGGGGAGATATTGCACTAAAGGGAGGGGAACAAATTCTCTCTCTCTCTCTCTCTCTCTCTCTCTTTTCTGTCTGCTCGAGTCCCATTTTCTTTACATGAGGGTAGACTTCCGTTCTCTTTACTTGAGGGTGGACTGAGTGTTTTTTTTTTATTTGCCCTTGAAGACTCGATGTTCATCGTGACCTACTTTGCGGTCAGCTGTGCGCTCGGCCCGTCTGTTTTTTCCCCATGGGGTTTTGATTTAATTGTGGGTTTAATTAGTACTTTCTTTTGATTTTTGGGGATTAATTGTTAGAGTAAAGGGAATTAACATTGCGGGTTCTTCTCGTGTGGGAATTTTTGGGAAGAATTGTTTTTTCTTTTGTTCTTTCATGAAGGGGTTTCCTTTCGCAGGACTTGGGAAATTTTGTATTTGTGATCAGCCAAGGGTAAGTTAACGGATTTACTTACGAAGAGGAAAGTTGCAAAAGGGCGAGAGGAAATAGTGATCAGAGATTCCTATGGTTGTGTAGGGCACGGAGATTCAATCAGCAGTTTGAAGGTTTTTGTTGAAATTCGGAATAGCCAAAGGTTGATGGTTAGGTTGAGTTCTCCGGCCCCACGGGTTCGTTGTTTTAACTGTAGTATGCAGGGACACATCAAGAGATTTTGCCGTGTTAAATATTGTGGCGGTTGTAGGAGTTATGGTCATCCTTGGTGGTCTTGTCCGTCTCTGAGACAGTATAATGGTAGGCCTACATTTCAGGATTTTGGAAGCTCAGGTAAGAAAGTTCCTCAAGAGGCGTTTTCGAGGGGATCTTGTGATTGGTGAGCATTGTCTAAAGACCAATCAGTTGTAAAGGAAAACTGGATGTGTGTTTCTTGTGATGGGGGAACAATCAGAGGCGAAGCCATTGGTAAAAGGGTCTGTGCATGGGGTCAATGTAAGTATATTTACTGATACAGGCGCCTCTATTAATTTGATAAATTATGAGTTGTTCCAATCGATGTTTTCAAGCAAATGGGTTATGGGTTTTGGGATACGTAGATGTGGATTTATCTCCTGGGAGTAGAACTTTTACAGAACCATTTTTGTTTATGCAAGGGGCTGCTTTGGGGAATACTTTGTTACTGGGTCATCCAGCGTGTCGGAGATGAAAAATCTCTATTCATACAGGGGTATGTGGTATAACTGTTGGAGTACCTGGTGTTTTTGTGCCTTACGAAGGGATGGATGTGAGTGTAGTGGATGATGATAAAGGATTGGATGTACAGGAGAATTTGCAGGTGGATGCTGAACATGTGTCGGTGGGTAAGGAGTGTTATAAGGGGGTTTTGTCGAATGATGTGGTTCTTGGTCCTGGTGTGGTTGCTATGGTGAAAGTTCGAGTGAAAGGAGTGCATAAATCCAGACAGGTGTGTGTGGATGAGTGTAGCGAAAAGCTGAAGGGGCTAGTGGTACGGGTTCTATAAACAAGGCATCGAGTTCAGGGGATGCTTGGGTGGAATTGCTAAACTGCAACGATTCAGTTCGCAATTATCAGAAGGGTACTTATGCAGTCGACTTTGTTGACTGGGTCGATGAGGATGATTCAGTTGCTATTGTCGGGGATTTTTGTTTTTTTCAGAAGCAGATTTACAGGCTAGGAGGCAGGATTTTAGGGATCATTTAGCCAATGCTGATTATAATGAATATATTGGTGGTGTGGAAGATGTTCTGGCTGAGTTTGTGGACATAGTGGCACTTAAAGGGGTTAAGTTAGGGTTAACAAATGTGTTAGAACACAAGGTTCATTTGGAGGACAAGGCTAAGCCTATTTTTGTTCCTTCATATAGGATTCCTTTTAAGATTAGAGAACAGGTGGAGCAAGGGGTAAATAAAGTGGGAGGAGGAAGGCATTGTTAGGCCCAGTTCCTCGCCTTTTAATTTTCCGTTGTTAGCAGTCCGAGTTTGTGTGGACTTTTGGAAGTCGAACAAGAAAACCATTGTTGATCACTACCCTGTGGTGTGTTTGCCAGATTTATTTGTTGAGATTGGGGTCAAGAATATTTATTCTTCAATTGATCTGATGCAAGGGTACTTGCAAGTACCGCTTAGCGAGAAGAGTCGAGAGTACATGGCTTTCTCTTTGCTGAAGTGGCATTATGAGTTCACACGGATGCCCTTTGGTTTATCAGGTAGTCCCATGACATTTACTAGGCTAATGAATACAGTTTTGCATGGTTTGTTAGGGAAACCCATATACATTTATATGGATGATATATTGGTTGCCACCGATTCTGTAGAGGAACATTTAGAGGTTCTTAGGGAGGTTTTTAGAAGGCTTAGGTTAGCAGGTTTGAAGATAAAGTGTAATTTTCTGAAGAGGCAGATACTATATTTGGGTCATGTCATTTCTAAGGAGGGTGTTAAAGTGAATGATGATAAAGTTAGGGCAATTGTGGATTTTGCTACTCCCAAGAATAAGAAACAGATTCAGTCATTCTTGGGCATGGCTGGATTTTTTCGCTGGTTTGTGAAGGGTTTTTCTATTCTAGCGTCTCCCTTGACAGATGTCCTGAGGGATGATGTGCAATTTGTATGGGGAGAAGGACAGCAATTAGCATTTCAGAAGATTAAGAATGCCTTAGTGAATCCCCCATTGTTGCAGTTTCCTGATTTGGAACGTCCTTTCACGTTGGTGACAGATGCTACTTATGATGGTATAGGGGCATGTCTTACGCAGAAGTTCGATGGAAGACTCCATCTGATTGCAAACAATAGGAGGTGTAAGACACTGGTTAGTAACGAACGGCTATGGTGTAGTGGACAAATAGGCCTTTGCCATAGTGTCTACTTTAGTTCATTTCAAGATGTTATTAATGGACAGTCAAGTAGAGGTTCTTATGGATCATAAGCCATTTTGGATCTTTTCAATAAGCCGGATCTTTCCCCGAAAAGAGATAGGTGATATCTGACAATTAGGGATTTTGATGCCAAGATTAGGTATATAGAGGGTAGACATAATGCTGTAGCGGACGCCCTTAGTAGAAGTTTTTCTGATGCAGATGGTACTCATGTATGTTATGTATCTGGAGATTGTATAGACTGGGACACTAGTTTAGTAGACGCTAAACAGGATGAGGATGAGATTTTGGCAGACGCAAAAGCGTTTCTTAGAGGGGAATTAGGTAGGAAGGGTTACAAGTTGCCTTTTGCAGGGCTTGAATTAGAGGGTAATTTGTTAATTAGGAAGATTAAATACAGACTGAGGAATAGTGAGGATAAGGGTGGTATGATGCAAATAGTTGTTCCTAGGAGTTTAGTGCCTACGGTTCTGGATATTGTTCACTGTAGGTCTGGCAGTCTGCATTTGGGTATTGAGAAGATGCATCAGAATATACGGGGACAATTCTTTTGGAAGAATATGCTCACATCAGTGGAAGACTTTGTGAGAGGTTGTTCAGTTTGTGATGTGTGTAAGCCATCGAGGGTCGTTCTTGTAAAATGGGGGACATTTCCTATTCGCAGCAGGCCGTGGTCTAGGGTCCATATGGACCTATTGTCCAATTTCTGTGAATCTAGTTATGGCTATAGGCACCTGTTGGCAGTTGTTGACGAATTAACTAGATTCGTAGAGATTTTTCTGTTGAAGCGTAAAACAGAAGAAGAGTGGCAGTAACATTCTTTAATGGATATATTAGTTGTTATGGGGTTCCTGAGGCGCTGATTACAGATAATGGGAGAGAATTTTTTAACAAGACATTAGAGTGTCTTGCGGATGTGATGGGCATTCGGAAAGTCACTATTATTCCCTATAGACCAGAAGCTAATGGGCTGTGTGAACGGGCAAATAGGAAGGAGATTTTGAAGCTCTCAGAACGACTGTAGGGTGTAATGATGTAAATTGGCATCGATATATTCCACAGGTGCAGCATAGCATTAATTTATGGTCAGTGTCCATTGAATGTCTCCCCAATGATGTGATTACCAGCGCAGGACATTCGATTTGTTACCAGATAGAGTTAAAGTACCTGTGGGAATGAGTCAGGAATCAGTTGAACTATAAGGTAGGTCCTAAATTTGAAATGTTGTAGAAGTAAAAAGGGGATAGATTTGTTGTTCTAAATGAGAATACGGTGTGTCTCAGTTGACACAGCTGAAATTAAAAGACAGGTTAATGGGAATCTTATGGGTTAAATTCCTGTGTCGTATTGCGTTTCTGATCAATTTTTTGTTTTCCTCTTTTTCTTTGTTTTAATGGTTTTAAAGGGCGTTTGTATTTTTTTAACTGGGAGGACGTTGGTCTGTAGAGTCATACAAATGTTTACTGAGGATTCAGAACCGATGAAGTACGGTTTTTCAGCAACAACTTTTTATCAAAGCATCGGATAAAGCTGAAAGTTGGCAAGTGTATATTTTTATAACCCTACAATTTTTGCAAGTATTATTTAGAGCCTAAGTTCGATAGTTTTGATAATAGAGTAAAATAAACCGATGCAGCACCGAGAAAATCACAGACAAGGATTCTAAAACAATTCGTGACATATGACGTCATATATTCCGCCCATCCACCAGGTAGGCGGTGAATGGATATGCTTAAATGCTTAAAGAATTTAGGCTCAAATCTGATAATTATGGAATTGTCCCCGTGGTTGCAAGACTGCATTTGTGCATGGCTTACCACTTTGTATTGAAGCGAGAAGACCTGTGGCAAGATTTGCATCTAGTGAATAGGTAATTATTTCTATGGGGGAATGAGCTTTTGTGCGGGCAGGAGCTGTTAGACAACAATTTGAGGAAGAGTACTTGAAATCGGACATTATCCATGAGAGCGTGGGACCAGTCATTATTGATCTCGCTAGACGATGAAAACGTGGATGATGACCTCCTCCTCGAGAGTGACGACGACGAAGACATTTTGTAAATTAATTATGTATAGTGTTAGATGTTTTATTTGTACCTCTAAAACATATCTATTAAAACAGGTTCCTCATTCAAACTGATTTCAATATATTTTCCTTTTCCATGCATATCAATATAAATCAGTTATTTGATTGATATTGAAGCAGGTTAATAGCTTGAGCCTCTTGACTGTACCTTTTATTTGCAGCGAGTATACGCTGTTTAGGGTGTGTCCAAGAAAATAACAATGTGGTTACATTAACTGAAATAAAACAATTGTTTTGACAACTCTAACAATTGAGGAAATAGGCATCATTGCTTTTCATTTAAATTCTACTTCTAGTGACCAACTCTGACATGTTAATAGTGTCAAAAAAACCTGAGATAAACAAAAATGGACTTTTGTATTCCCGCCCTGAATAGATCTAACAATGAGCTATAGACTGGTTCATTATGTGGATTAACTGAATTATTTGTAAAGTGAGAAACAATGGAGATATCAAGAAATGGAAGAAATCCAAGCCAACAACTTAGTCCTAATAACTGCTGTAGTTGCAATGAAACCTCCACAAAATAATAATATAATAATAATAATAATAATAATAATAATAATAATAATAATAATTGAGAATGATAATTATCAAGGGGACGATGACAAATCCCCTGTTTTATCGCTGAAGCCTTTATGGGTATTAAAAAAGGCCAAGAGACAAAGGTTTTTGGATGTCGTTGCCTCCTGCCTGTTATGTAGGCGATGATACATGCTCATTGCACCACCACCTGCTGATGCAATAAGGAAGTAGACAAAGCTCCACCTACGTTTTGGGGAAAAGTAAAACCTTCCTTTCTTGGTCTTGAGTGCTAATATCAATTAGTGAATATGCACATCGCCAAGTGGGCAGGAGCCACAGTGAAGAGACGTTTTCCCCCATATGTGGCTTCTTTCACTGTGGTGAGCCTATGACGTCATAGGTTAACGTCATTATTGTGTTCAAAACCTACCTGCGATTTTGATATGGGAAACCCACTTTACTCTGGTAAAGTTCAGTAAATAAAACTTGCACAATTAGGTAGGGGTTATAAAATATACACTTTTTCTTTATCCGATGCTTTGATAAGGTGTTGCGAAAAACCGTGTTTCATCGGCTCTGAATCCCTTAGTAATTGTCCAAGTTCAGTTTTTTGCTCTTGTGTGTTGCAATACTTAGTAAAAATTACGTGCAATGTATCATAGGGTTATAGATATATGGGTTTCTTCTTTTTTTATTTGTTAGTTTTTTCTTTTCCATTTCGAAATCTGGTAACTTGTAGGTTATTTCTTTTGTTTTTTATATGCTGAAGTTTTGTATTCTCAAGAATCTGGGAGTCGTGGCACGGGCTAATTCCATAGTGAGGCTAGGCACGGGTGTTATTATACAAGAAGATTATGATGTGTGGTTGTCGTTTGACGCAATATCTTTGAGTAAAGAGTTTCAGAATAAAGTTCTGTTGCATAGGAATTTTTTTGGGTGAGATGAATATCAGAAGGAATCTGTCTGATCTGTTACGGGTTTGGCAAACAGTTAGGGTTTAGGATAGGATCAGGAAGACTTTAACATGGCTTCCAAATTTAGGTGTTTTGACTTTTCTTTTCTCTTCTAGAAGGTGTAAGAGGGCTGCGCCTTTGGTAATTGGAGCCGTTGTGATCATAGGAGCGAATGCTAGTATGTCAATTGCTAATTTGGGTGAGAGCTGAACAGGTATGGGCAGTATTTGTCAGTCAGGGTAAAACTTTGATGGCTTTACGAGGTTATAATGAGAAATTACAGTAAGGTTTTGAGACTTTAAGGACTTCTTTAAAAGGTTATTGGTCACAAGTTGATAGGATTGGGGGAGATTTAGTTGCTACAGTAGCTTTGTCTTCCTGTCAAACTACCTTGTTGATTATTGAGAAAGAAGTGGAACTCGTCATCGGAAATTCAAACTCGGTTTAAGGCAGTGGTTGCAGCTTCTAGGGGGGAATTTTGGGAGATATTTTACCTCTCGGGTGTTTGGAATTGACTTTAATGAATTCCGTATGATTCTCAGGTAATTTTTACTGGGAAGAATTTGTATGGGTAGTATCTTAAAGTTATTGTACCTGATAGGGGGTTGCTTGTGGAAATTCCAGTTAATAACTTGGAATTGTTTCATAGTTTTATCATATGACCTTTCCTTAGTGGTTGTAATGGTTCAGCAATAGTATGGGATAGTGAGGAGACTATGTACCATTTGGGTTGACTGTCGACATGACTGACTTATGTTATACACCACTTCCTCGCAGCAGCACCTTATGGAATGACTTCTGTGAGCCTCAGCTGATAGAAGTTAGATATGGGGGCCATCTACGATTATGCCTGCAGGTTTCTACGCCTGCACCTTCATGAGAGGATCCATGGTTCTTTTGGAGGGATGTCGGACAGGACATCTACAGGTCACTGTCGTTGCTGGGAGGCATCTGTTTGGCGCAAAGGATTCGTGGTCGCCCCATTCAACATGGGCTTGTGCAGGCGCAAGCCATTCAGGATATTTGGATCATCAAGAATTCAAGATGTGAAGAGAAACATGGGCTTGTGCAGTCACAAGCCCTCCAGGATATATGGATCGTCAAGAATGCAAGATGTGAAATGATGTGTTCTATAATGAACTGTTTATTGGAATAATAGTAGTGCATGTGAGACAAGTAACTTTTGCATCTAGTGCATATTGTTTGCTACGATTTTTGGAGCTGGCCCCCACTGAACTTTCGTTATGGATATTTGTCGTACCTGTGAAAAGGTGTATCCGGTGCCGGTGGCCTTTATGTTGACGTTGGTGTTTTCCACAGTTAGATACAGAGGGTATCTGACTCGTTCATTGTACCATCTGATCATAGCCAAGATGCATGGAGACAACGTGACAGATTGATGGGAGCTTTGTGATATCTGTGGTGTCTGAAGGCGGAGTTCTTTGAACATTGGATCCGACGGTGTCATCATTCTTCAAGGGAGGGGTTATTAAGGGAGTGTGTGCATACATGCACACTCTAATGTGTATATTATAAGAGGAACTATACAATGGGTATTCACTTCGATTTGCGGCTGATGTGATTCACTCTTTGAGCTGTGTTAGTGACTAAGAACAGCAACTGTGAGGAACGGTTTCCATGCGGCCATAGAATGTGAGTAAGATAAGTCATTAACACTTATATCTTTTTCAGACATTATGTGGAATACCCATTTTGCGTTGCAATGAAACTCCTCTGTTCTCCATTATGCATTTTTCTGTTTTAATTGTTGATTTCTTTATACACCATTCCGGGTTTTAATAAATGCTATGTTTCTTTTAACAGGAATTCCGGGCTCGTCCTGTGAGGACGAATATTTTGGAAGTGGTGTTCTTTTATCATACTATATGACATTTATTTTGGTCTAGAATAGTTACGACCTTTTTATTTTGTTTGGTGACCAGGTGTTAGTCACTAGTATTGGTTAGTCTAGAATTATTAATTCGATTGATTGTGGGTCTGAGTTTCCTCTAGTTATGACCTCCATTTTTATCGGGTGTGAGACACTCCATTTCATGACCGTAGCATTTGCTGAAATACTTTCTTTAAATTTGCAAATAAAGTCTAGTTTTGTATCTCGGTGGTTTATTTCAGTAGGCCTTTGTTTGAGGATAGATACAGGGAGAAGAGTCAATGAGAGAGAAAGAATGTGTGGACCCAATGCTGGCCATTGGTACCGGAGAATCTCAGGGATGTAAGATGATTTGACGCTGTTCTTAAAACAGATGTAGTAAGAGATTATGACCCTATTTGACCTTGTTGTAGGGCGTAACACATATATTTCAGAAAATACGGTCGCTTTAATATTACGATGTTATATAGTTGTGATGAAGGGAGTTAGTAGCTGTGAGATGGAACTGGGGCAACCCGTCACTTGTAGAATCGTTGTATTCAGCAAATAGTTGATCATCTCAGCAGTTAATGTGATGAACACACGATATTGGCCGAGTCATATGACCGAGTTGGTATGTGTGTACATGAGTTCGTACGTTAGAAATCTAGATTTTGTGTCTAATTCTGCCCAAAAATTAGTTCAATCATTCATTAGCGGAGCTAGAGCGAGATCGTAAAGACATTATCTTTGAGTTTGGCAAGCTCTTAGAATTGGCAGAATAAGGTACAGTTCAGACTCTTCGTTTTTCTGTGTGAAGTGTGAACTTATGTTTTTTACCATGTTTCAAGACATTTTTGAACTTGTGTGGGAAGTGGATGTAGTCTTTTACCATTTCAATATTCTATTTTATTGTGTTCTGTTTTTCCAGTATTTACTCATGCATTTTAGACTTTTCATTATTATGTTTTGCACTTGCATATTATTGGGAGTATTATGTGTGCTTAATTCTTTCGACAGATGTCGGTGGTGGTGATGATGGTGATGTGATGAGAATATAGTGAGAGGAACATGATGTTATCATGTTGGTGTGATCATAGAGAAAGACAGATGCAAAACCTTTGCAATGTCTATTATTTTATGTGGGAGACTTTGAGACTTGAGACTAGACTTTACAAAGTCTATAATGGAATATGTGAGAATTTTTGGATTTACAGGCCATTAGCCGTGATGAGACTTCTTAGTCAGGATTAGATTATTCTTACTTGACAATTTCATTTATGATGCATTTTAATCTTCGCTTTGTTTATTCATTACTTGTTGGGTTGCTTTAAATAATAAATCTATTTTTGTAGGAAAGATTGCGTTTCCTTATATGACCCATTTCATTTCTTTAATGTGGAATGCGCGAGACGAAGCGAGTGCTGCGAGAGAGAGAGAGAGAGATCTGCGTGGGTTGGGTGTTCAGAGAGAGAGAGAGAGAAAAAAGGGTCGAAACACCATGCGGTTCCTGAAGGTAGATCACTAAGGCAGCGTTACGTAATATTCCTACACGGAATATTTTTATCTGTTTCCAAAGGATGTTACACATATATTAGCTCGCATTAACTGGCTTATCTCATGTCATTGGGTCCTTGAAGTATTAATCATTTGCACCATTAGTAGAATGCATTCCAGAGTAAAAGAATGATTGCAATTTAGCATTTTCATTTTATCGTCATTGTAAAAGTTTACTAGAATGTTCTTTATGAAATATACCATGAAGTTGTGGAGAGCAAAAAAGAATAAAGTTGAAATGAAATCGGACAATGTTGAGATGATAACATAACGAGTTTTCTTAACGCCATCAATTCATTTATTGTTTAACACAGAGCTAAGTCTTTTTTTAAGTCTTATCAGAAATAAGCGCAATTTATTGGCAATAATATTTACGCATTCAAAGTGATTTTCAACCATCAGACCAAATGTTTATTAATGATCCATCATCATGTAACATGCATTGATGCAAAAACAATGGCCGTTCTTTTTTTACCTTTGCTTCAATAGCTGATGACGTGAAAATAGATACTTGTTGTTTATTCATGATACGAGATGGTAAACACAGTCACACAAACAAATGGATAAACATGTGGACAAAACATCAAGCACATTTCCGTGTTTAAAATCGTCGATAATAAAACTATTGTATTATTTCCGGCCACAAACAATTCGGTAAAATGTATAAGCTATCCGTATTTACTGTATTTGCCGTAACATATATAGCCTTCACTATCAGTTTTGGTATATGAATGCAACTCGAGTTTACACAGATGTGTATGAAAACGGTTCTTTGAGGATTTGGGACATTTTTGATGCCTTGGCTAAGTACTGAATTAGGAACTTGACACTAAAAGGAAAGAGAGACGAAAAATTAGTAAGAAAATCCTGAATAAAGAATACGGTGATTGTTGGACTGCTAGTAAATATGAGTATCACAGTAACAGAAAAAATTTACAAAACGTAAGTATGCCGTGGATAAGTGGACACTTATAATATAGAATTTTGAATATGGAAATTTTAAGATTCATGGCTTGAATACGCAGGGACAGTCATATTACTTGTGATAAAGTTAACTGAGTAGTGACGCATCTATAACTTGTGAAACAGATTGAAATTATGATGGTTTAGGCATGTGATGAGAGGCGATAGGAACAGTTGTTTTGAAAAGCAGTAAAAATAAGGAAACGACAATACATAGACTAGTTTCAAGTTCGAGCAGAAAGTATACAAGACAAAGAGGGCATAGGAAATCATTACATTATTAACCCTGTAAATGAAAGTCCTGACGAAAAAGTGTTAATGAGTATAATGATGATAATAATAATGGGCTATGTTTGACCGTACAATTTTCCAAAGTGCCAGCTTATTTATATTGAATGTTTTATTGACTTCAAGACTGCTTGTAAACGGAATAGAATATTTACCTTGAAATGGCTACAAGGTGGAGTAGATTAGCTAGGCTGGTAGTTAGCCATAATTATGCGTTAAATTACAGTACATTGTAAGATCCTTTCTTTTCGGCCTAAGGATTTTCATCTTTATCTGTTGAATATATTTAATACAGTATTCGATGTTATGCAGAGAGTAATCAATAAATAACTCTCTTATCATAAGGATCACTCGCTTATACCTTCCAAGTCATAATGTACTGTATGTTGCTGTTCTGTACTATAAGGAAAGCAATATGTATAATTGGTTTTA
>NC_089793.1:32664451-32674451 GCF_040412425.1 Macrobrachium rosenbergii | reverse complement strand
TCCATTCATACATTCGGAGGAATTTTTGTGAAAACATATTCTTAAGTCTTTTGCTTGAGTGGGATGTTAAAAGTTATTGCCTTCTGAAGTGGCACCTTCAGAGTCGTTATATGAAGTTGCTGGCGTTGTGAAAGTTTTCTTCATAGTGGTATATCGTGGAATGTGTTAAAGGAGGGAAGTGGTGTTGACCCATTTCTTGCTTCTCTGGATTCAGCTCACACTAAATGTAGCAGCTTTAATATGGAAACATATTTAAATATATTTTTCATTAAGCCATTTCCCTTTAAGGGTTGCCTCCCGAGAGGAGGAAAGACAGTGATCATGTCCCAGTTACATTTAAACTGCCGTATAGTTTATGAACCTCTTTTGCAGAAAACTTCCATAACTCTAGCTGCTCTTTGCACCTACACAGAAACCCCTAAACGCTGTGCCAGTCACCTCAAAATTGCGAGCTCTATCTCGATTCCCAGATTTTGAGGTCTCTCCAAAAACCTTCCTTGCACCACCTATTCTCTAACTCGTCTTTCATCCTACAATTATTCGATGTATTTGTTCCCAAATACTTCATTTCATAGCTAATCACTCTTGCTTTCAGCTTTTGTATACAGACGCTTGTATTTAATTTGTCCCTTCATGAAAGATATGTTGTTGCTTGTGAAGTGAAATGCTTCAGTTAGTTACTCATTGCAACATATCCTTTAAAGTTTGAGGTATCTGGTCAGGAACTCCCATGATAAATTGGACTGACTGCTTTTTGGGGAAAAAAGTGAACTTTTGTCCCAGCATTGATAATCAATTTCCCTGTTTTGGCTTTTAGTCTTTTGTTCGCTTATTTGCAAAATCAACAGTGGAATTATCGACTGTACTTTGTTTTGTCCGATTCCGACCTTTCACATTCTGCTCGCTGCATCTACTTTAAATGAAATTACGGCAAAGTACGAAGAACCTCGAACACTGCCGAGAATTGCTATTCCTCATCAATTTACCTCGTTACGAAAAGAGTTTCGACAGAGTTCTCTCTCTCTCTCTCTCTCTCTCTCTCTCTCTCTCTCTCTCTCTCTCTCTCTCTCTCTCTCTCTCTCTCTCCAGTATCACTGCAGTGTCGAAAAACTGCTGCCAGTGTTGGCTAATTTTTATTTTCTGCTTGTTCTCAAGGTAGGCTAATTTGGATCTCGCTGTGGGTGTCTGATTTTGAATGTGATAATACATGACAGTAAATGTTTTTGCAATTAGGAGTCTGGTATTTTTGAAGTAATTGCTGTCGTTGAGGAATTTGTATAGACAAGTATTATTGGTTCGTGATTAGTTTCTGTTTGGAATCTGGGTGGTTATTATTTTAGTTATATAAGGGTATTCCGTAAGAAATTTGAAAACTGTTGTGAGCTAATGTTGAGAAATTGAGTACTGGACGATTTTAAATGTATGTTGTAGTTATTTTTCTTTATCATGGAAGACATATTTAGGCAAATAATCGATCGATAACTTGGTGAAATGGGACCAGTTCCAGTCTGCTCATCTCCCAGGCTAGGCCTCATCACCAACCAATCCTGATTTGCTACTTGAAAAGTGGGCGTGGCGAGCGTCTAAGCTTTAGGAGGAAGAGGGCGGGGCTATTGTCTAAGCTTTGGGAATAATAACGCTTTATGCAAACGCTTGTCTGACGTCAAGTACAGGAAGCATAATGACGCAGAAATAATGGAGGAATATTAAAAATTCTTAATTAGTAATTAATTTCCTGACGTTTATATTAACAAGCGTAGCAGACTTTATAATTGGTGGACTGCTTTTCTGCATGTAATTTGCATGTGTACTCAATAGCGAAAAGATGTTTTATAAGAGTTAATACGTTCTTTCAACAGCAAATATATTATTGTGCTGGAATAACATTATAATGTTTTTTGTGAGCTGGACAGACACGTATAACCAACATTTTTCCCAAAATGGAATTTCCATGGAAAGCCTTTTTCCCTGGGCGCCTCGCGGTTCTATATTGGATATTTTCGTGGATATTAGATATAAAATAAAATACAAGAAAAGGGTCATCTAGAGATTTGGGCAGTTGTCTTAACAAAATTTGTTACAGTCTGGCTTGAAGTAAATTAGAATTATTTCCACTAAAGATAGAAAGGCTCGGTTTTATAGAAGCGAAAGTTGATCATTATTTTCAGCGAAATTGACACATGAGTTACGTATAACATATCCGATTGGTGGCCATAGTTTTACTATACATCCAATTCAACAAGTGTCATTAAGTATTCCGAGGATTTCCGTATATTCGTAATAGAGAATATTTTATATATATATATATATATATATATATATATATATATATATATATATATATATATATATATGTGTGTGTGTGTGTGTGTGTGTGTGTGTGTGTGTGTATACTCAGTTTTGTCACCAGTAACCTGCAACAAACTAGAGTAGAGCAATATTGTTTCACTAACATTTGAATATGAATTTTCATACCTTTTGTTATGACTGATCAATAGTTTCAAATAAAGAATTCAGCCAAATAAAGTTTCATGAAAATCACAGCTCTAACAAAATTAATATATAGAGGAAGCTAAAGAACTTTACTATTTTTTACATTCAATGTTTTATATTTTATTTTCATTGTTTATATTTGTCTGGAAAGGCCAGCAGAAGTTTTGTGTAAATTTTCTTCGTAAAATCGTAAGTTCGTAAAAAGAAAATCCTTTTTAAAAAATACTGATAGTTTTGATGCAAAAAAATTGTATAAGTTAAAAATTTAACGTTTTAAAAAGATGCGGTCACTAAATGGCTGCAAGTCAAGAGCTGAGAGCCTCCCTCTCCACTTCTCAGGTATTTGAAGAAGCAATTATCAGCGTCAGGTTCTGGCAGATGCTGAAAGCGAGCCCTGACATCCCACAACAAAAGGGATGGAAGAAGAAGAAGAGGAAGAAGAAAGAGGGAGAAGAAAGGAGAAGCAAAAATTGTAAGAGACAGAGCATTGAAAGTGACATCAACGCCAGGGGAAAACTTGTGATTTTTTTTTTTTTCCTTTTTTAATGCTTCACTTTCTCGGAAGACAAGAAAATCCCTTATGAAAGGAGATGAAGAGAGTGGAAATTCTGTATGAAGGAAGAGGATTTTATAAACCCACCTCCCCTTTAATTTGAAATAGATTTGTGATGATAACAGGTGTGTGTGTGTTGTTGGGGTGGGGGGTTTGTTTGTGTTGGTGTTTGTTAGCAAAACTTTACTTTACGTATTATATTCAATTTGATGATATTGGTTTCATTTATGCTTTTGTAAGAATTTTTATATAATTTTTTACATTTCGCTTTTCAGATATTCTTGGAAATTGTGGTAGATAATTCTACATTTTTAATGGCTATATTCATAAGTCTCTTTGCAAGAAATGCTACTACTCCTGTACTGGACTATGTGCCAAAGAACTTTCAACCATGATTGAACTGAATAAATGCAGTGTACGGATAAGAAAATGTTGAATGCATTATTTTTCTACAAAGATTATTTAAATCTTGAACTGATACTCATTGGCTAAGGTTCTTTTATATTGTTACAATATAATTAAAGGAAGTAGCACTGAATCATTGCAAATAATGCAAGCCAAGAGATAAACAGGATTATTGCCTTTGATTTTAAAGAGATTTTCAGGATTATTTCTGTATGATCATATTGTTTGAAACTTGTTATCTTGAATTTAACAGACTTTGTTATAATTTTCTACTATTCTTTTTCACGTTATGTTTATAGCATTTTATTCAGTGTTGTGTCATATATATATATATATATATATATATATATATATATATATATGTATATGTGTGTGTGTACAGTATATATACATATATATGTATGTATGCATTTATAAATATATAATGTTCTAGTGCTTAGATACATGCCTTACTCTTATGAGTCCCAAAATCAATTTTGAGCGATGTAACATATCCAGCCCTGAGAAATCATTGACTTAAGCAACGGAGTTTTACCAGGTAGTTAGTCACCTGTGGTGCGTTGCATCCAAATTCGAAATGGGCAGGTGGCCAACCTCCTCATCCAGTAAGAAGTTGTGAAATAGTTGATATACATATATATTAGTACATATACATTTATCTATATATATACATATATATATACAGTATACATATATATATATATATATATATATATATATATATATATATATATATATATATGTGTGTGTGGTGTGTGTGTGTGCATATAATACCATTACATTGCACGTTTAAAGAGAAATATTATTTTAATAATAGGAAGCAGTGATGCAAATGATTTCGATCATTATCAATCATTCTTTGACATAGCGGAGCCCCATGGTCACTCCAAATAACTTTTCACTGTCCAATTAGTAAAGGCTGTCAGAACCATTCGTACTGTAACTGTAACCGTTTCACGCGGCATTACTTAAGAAGGAACATATGTAACGTCATGGACGTGACATGTTCTTGGCACTCGAACAACAAACCGGTAAATAAAGCAAGGTTTTCCTGTATTTCCCAGAAAACATTTGATTTTTGTAAATTAAAATAAGTTATTTGTGAGTGTGTTTACGATATATTATGTCCAACGGTATTTTTTTGTTTTTTTAATGTAGCTTCTAAGGGAGAACGTCCCGTTTATTATTATTATTATTATTATTATTATTATTATTATTATTATTATTATTATTATACATATATATATTATATCTATCTATCTATCTATCTATCTATCTATCTATCTATATATATATATATATATATATATATATATATATATATATATATTTCTTCATATGTATGCATATATTTATGTACATATATATACATACATACATACACCACTTCATTTTGAACTCCATAACACTGCACGTTTCACACTCCCTCAAGTCGCTGATTTAAAAAAAAATAAGAAGCAAATCGGATTTGTCACAATAGGGTCTCCTCTAGAAATCAATACAGCGGCTGATATCTTAATTCTATCAGGACCCCTAACCCCCTTATGCTAAGAAGGCACCATCAATCTTAGATTTATTACGGGTCTCTCTCTCTCTCTCTCTGTATATATACACACACACACACACACACATATATATATATATATATATATATATATAAATACATATATATACATATATTTATATATATATGTATATATATGTGTATATATATGTATATATGCAGAATATTAGTGAAGTAGATTACACATACATCTCATTCACTTCCATTCCGAATGGGAGTAAATCATACGAGAATGACGTCGGGAACACAGAATGAGACGAGAAATAAAAGTTGATAAGAGCAAAGGAGATAAAAGAAGGGAGACTGAAAGGAAGGAAGACCAAGACAACGTCGCGAGAGGAATCGCTTTCGATCTGATATATGGAGATTTTTTCATATTATTCTGCCATAAATTTCCTCTTGATTTACATGGGTGACGCGGAAGACGAGAAGGGGGACAGAAGTAATAACGACGTAGTCAAAGGGGGAGATTTATAGAATAAATCCCTGACATATCACGGGGATTTAAAGAAGAAAAAAAAGAAAGAATCCGTCCCATATCAACATACAGTTTAACATAAAATGGCAAAACGTATTCATTATTTCACTTTTAATAACGGTTATTTCGGAAATAAAGTTTTGTTTGTTCTGTGATAGTAACAAACAGATTTGGAACTTCAGGAAAATATAGTTGTTCGAGTTACTCTCACTCCTAAGCAGTATTTTTTACTTATTTACGCAGTATTTTCATAATATATAGATATATGTATGTATGTACGTCTTGTATATAAAAGTGAATGTTTGTATGTTTGTTTATATGTTTGTGCGCTATAGAAATCCGAACCGCATGACCGATCTACACAAAATTTGGCACGTGGCCATCATTTAACCCAACATAGGTAATAGGGTAGGATTCAAACCCGTACCCCCGCCCCCTTCCCCATCCCCATTCCCCCTTCCCTTTGTAAATGTGGTAAATAAACTTTACGGGTTTAAAATACCTCATTTCATGTACTCGAGCTCATAGATATATATTATTGAAAATGCTTTTCGGTCACCACAGCCATACCTGGATAAAAGCGACAGTCATCACAGTAATACCTAGATAAAAGGGACAGTCACCACAGTAATACCTGGATAAAAGGGACAGTCACCACAGTAATATCTGGATAAAAGGGACAGTCACCAAAGTAATACCTGAATAAAAGGAACAGACAGCAAATTAATACCTGGATAAAAGGGGTAGTCACCACAGTAATACCTGATAAAAGGGACAGTCGTCACAATAATACCTGAATAAAAGAGGCAGACGGCACAGTAATACCTGCATAAAAGGAATAGTCACCACAGTAATACCTGCACAGTCACCAAAGTAATTTCTGGATAAATGGGACAGCCGCCACAGTAATATCTGGATAAAAGGGACAGTCATCACAGTAATACCTGGATAAAAGTGACAGTCACCACAGTAATTTCTGGATAAAAGGGACAGTCGCCACAATAATATGTGGATAAAAGGGACAGTCAACACAGTAATGCCTGGACAAAAAGGACAGTCACCTCAGTAATATCTGGATAAAAGGGACAGTCAACACAGTAATGCCTGGACAAAAAGGACAGTCACCACAGTAATATCTGGATAAAAGGGACAGTCAACACAGTAATGCCTGGATAAAAAGGACAGTCACCACAGTAATATTTGGATAAAAGGGACAGTCACCACAGTAATACCTTTATAAAAGGGACAATCACCACGGTAATATCTGGATAAAAAGGACAGTCACCACAGTAATACCTGGATAAAAGGGACAATCACCTCAGTAATATCTGGATAAAAGGGAGTCTGCACAGTAATACCTGGATAAAGGGACAATCACCACGGTAATATCTGGATAAAAAGGACAGTCACCACAGTAATACCTGGATAAAAGGGACAATCACCTCAGTAATATCTGGATAAAAGGGACAGTCTGCACAGTAATACCTGGATAAAAGGGACAATCACCACGGTAATATCTGGATAAAAAGGACAGTCACCACAGTAATACCTGGATAAAAGGGACAATCACCTCAGTAATATCTGGATAAAAGGGACAGTCTGCACAGCAATACCTGATAAAGGGACAATCACCACGGTAATATCTGGATAAAAAGGACAGTCACCACAGTAATACCTGGATAAAAGGGACAATCACCTCAGTAATACCTGGATAAAAGGGACAGTCACCACAGTGACATCTGGATAAAAAGGACAGTCACCACAGTAATACCTGTATAAAAAGGACAGTCACCTAAAAGGGACAGTTGCCACAATGCCACAATAATATCTGGAGAAAAGGGACAGTCATCATAGTAATACCTGAGTAAAACGGACAGTCACCACAGTAATATCTGGATAAAAGGGACAGTCACCACAGTAATACCTGGATAAAAGGGCATTCACCACAGTAATACCTGGATAGAAGGAACAGACAGCGCAGCAATATCTGGATAAAAGGGGGCCAGTCACCACAGTAATACCTGCATAAATGGGACAGACAGTACAGTAATACCTGGTTAAGGTGACAAACAGTACAGTGATACCTTGATAAAAGGGACAGTCACCACGGTAATTTCTGGATAAAAGAAACGGTCATCGCAGTAATACCTGGTTAAGGTGACAAACAGCACAGTAATACCTGAATAAAAGGGACAGTCACCACAGTAATACCTGGCTAAAAGGGATAGTCTGAACAGTAAAACCTTGATAAAAGGGACAGTCATCATAGTAATTTCTGGATAAAAGGGACAATCATCTTATTACTACCTGGATAAAAGGGACATACAGCACAGTAGTACCTGAAGAAAAGGGACAGTCACCACAGTAATATGTGAATTAAAGGGACAGACTGAACAGTAATAGCTGGGTAAAAGTGACAGTCACCACAGTATTTTCTGGATAAAAGGGACAGTCATCACAGTAATACCTTGATTAAAAGAACAGACAACACAGTAATACCTGAATAAAAGGGACTATCGAAGGGTGAATGCTCTCATGAAAAAATAGAACTGTCAGTCGGGCTGTCAACACAAACCTCAGCCCCTCCCCCTCCACTCCCCCTCCCCTTCCTCTTTCCCTTTTCCCTCCCCTTACACGTAGACTGTCATTCAGAGTTTTCCCTGCAGTGCTGGTTGGTCACCTAATATATATATATATATATATATATATATATATATATATATGTGTGTGTGTGTGTGTATGTGTATATCATATATATACATATATATATATATTACATGTATGTATGTATATAAATATATATATACTTCTTCTTCTTCTTTTTCTTTTAACGTGCTTATTCCCATTTTGTATGGGGTAAAGCACGATGCCTTCTTTTGAAGGACTTTTTGATTTGGCTTTAGTAGACCTGTGGTCTCGATCGGCTGCCCTGCCTGACATCGCTTAGACCCCGGTACGTGTGTTTCATGTGTATCATACCAGACCCAACGCCCTTTCTTCCCAGCAGCGAGAAGTTATTGCGCGGTATGGCGAGCGTTCGAGACGTGAGATGTTTGTTATGTTTTTAGAAAGGTGTTGTAGTGGCTTTGTTTTGTGTGTGTATTTAGTCTGTAACATCCATTTGCTTTTAAGCAAACCTATCCGTTGATTACATATATAATCCCGGATGTCTACACGGGATAGCAAAGTGTCTGCCTCTCTGATCAGCCGGCTTGCGGGATTGAACCCGCGCTACAGACCTCTCACGAAGTCCGAAGCTGCTGCTGTAACCGACTGAGCCATCGAGGCTCATAAATATATATATATATACATATATATATTACATATGTACACATTTATATAGTATTTTGTGATTGTCATGTGTTTATTGTGAACACCGCTATTCATTCATTCAGGAGGAATAAATGTTCACTGCTTTGTTTTAAGATGTTCATCATATTTCACAACTTATTCATAGATATGTTATTAGCAAAGTAGATTCAATCAAATATCAAACAAAACTTTTCTCCGTAGGAAATTTGAAGAATCTACAATTTTTTTAAATATTTAAATATACTATAGGATTTCTGCTTCGCAAATATTTCTTTCTTATAACTGGAAGCATATGACCATACAGATAATGATTAGGTAGTTATTTAATTGAATATTCCATTTGACATTGCGCATGCCTAGTATTAAGTAACGAAAGTCAGATTAAAAGATATTTTGGCAAAATGATGAAAAGTCATAGGATCATATAGCGCACGCACACACTAATGCATATATACATACATACATACATATACATACATACATACATATATATATATATATATATATATATATATATATACATATATATATATATATACATATTATATATACATATATATATATATATATATATATATATATATATATATATATATATATATATATATATAAATGGAGGGATGTCTGTATGTATGTATGTATGCATGTGTGTGTGCCAGCATAACTCTGAAACGCGTTGAGCACTCGGGGGGACAGACATAACTAGCACCAAAGGGCACCAAAGGGTATTTTGGGTGGGAAGGGCTTCCCTGAATCGGGGTTGGTTCTGCCCATGAAACGGGGCTGGTTATGCCCGACCACTTAGTAACTGAATAAACTTTACGAATTTATCATACCTAATTTCGGTATTCATATGACTTACTATCTGGAAAAGAATACTGTGGGGGTAATCATCAGTGGCACCAAAGGGGGTGGTGGTTGGGAAGGGGTGACAGAGAGAGAATGGGATGTAGAGGAAGTGAGAGAAAGAGTAGAGGGAGTGTTAGGGAGAAGAGAGAGAGAGAGAGAGAGGGAGAGAAGGGGGGAGAGGAAGTGTGTGAGAGAGACAGAGAGAGTGAGAGGGAGAGGAAGTGAGAGAGAGAGTGGAGGGGGTGTTAGGGATGAGAAAGAGGAAAAAAGTGAGAGAGAGAGAGAGAGAGAGAGAGACAGAGAGAGAGAGTAGAGGGGGTGTTAGGGAGGAGAAAGATGGAAAAAG
>NC_089793.1:32656951-32659451 GCF_040412425.1 Macrobrachium rosenbergii | reverse complement strand
GTTGTAGAAACGAAATGATTATGTAATAAGTGGACGTAAGAAGAATTGGTTGGTTGAGGACTATGGAGACATGTAGAAGAATTTATAAAAGAGCTATTGCAGGGTAGGTGAAAGAACTAATCAGTGCTTTTAGATGGTTTTGTCATGTAGAAAGAACAGAGATGATAAGTTGGTGAAAAGATTACATATTTCTGAAGTGTTTCGAGGGAGGACAGGAAAACCTACACCGGCTTAAATAGATGGCGTGAAAGGAAGGAACCTACACACCAGGGATCGACAGAGGGCGCGCAAGACAAAGGTGAATGGCGCAGTGTGTGTAGAGGGGTTTTACGTGATGTTGATGAGTTTTCTTCGTTAGTGTATGAAGCAGCAAATGTTGTGGGGCTTGGAGTTGTTCAGTATACTGGCTCATAAACGGCAGGGAACAGTCTGAATGTGAATTCAAAAGTAATCAGTGTCTTTTTTCCGGGCGCCACCCCATGCTATGGGAAGTGGCTCATTATTTAATATACGTATATACATATATATTTATACATACATACATACATATATATATATACACATATATATATATGTATTTATATTACGTATATATATATATATATATATATATATATATATATATATACATACATATATATATATATATATATTACTTATATTATATATATATATATATATATATATATATATATATGTGTATATTTATATTATTTATATTGTATATATATATATATATATATATATATATATATATATATATATATATATATATATATATGTGTATACACTATATGTGTGAGAGAGAGAGAGAGAGAGAGAGAGAGAGAGAGGAGAGAGAGAGAGAGAGAGAGAGAGGCTGAGACAAGACTAGCATCAGTATAAAGATAAAAGAAAGACTTAGCACTCTGGACTAGAAACTTGATCTTTGGGCTAGATTCAGTAAAAACAAACTCAAGTATGTATGTTGTATATTCTAATAAAAAAACTGAGTTCCATATTTCTTGTTACCCCAAGTAATATGGAGCTCAATTTTTTGTAGATAAGATAGAGTAGTACGCGATGTATAACAGAATGATTAAGTCTTCAAGTCAACCAGATTGCTTCATGGTTTTAGCATTAAAACTATAATCTCTCTTCTCTCTCTCTCTCTCTCTCTCTCTCTCTCTCTCTCTCTCTCTCTCTCCGCCAAGGAATTTTCAGATTTATATTTTAAAATGTATTTCAGTGTGCCTTCCTCGTCCTAATCACCAACGAAAGTTCGGACAAGAAGCTATTACGAGTCTTCCTCATGTTATCTGTTATCTGTTGCCACTACACTGACATGTCAGTTTTTACTTGATTCTTTAGTACTAAATTTAAAAATTTTAGTTGATAGAATGTTTATGTCACCAGCGAGAAGAGGCGAGTTCGATTCCTGTTAAGCCTAAGAAAACGCTTGTTGACGTACTTGGACTGAAGCACCGGCTGATTAATACCATGCGGTGGGTTGCAGCTAGGGTGGAGAAGGACACTGGCTAGCGACCTCAGTTTGTAAAGATTTATTGAAAGACTGACATTGTAGAAACTGTTGGGGGTCATCTCTTCTTATGGCGAGATGGTCTATTTAGATTATATATTTATATATATATATATATATATATATATATATATATATATATATATATATATATATAAATATAATCTATGTATGTATGTATATATTATATATATTTATGTATATATATATATATATATATATGTATATTATATATATATATATATATATGTATATATATATATATATATATATATATATATATATATATATATATATATATGAATATGAATGCGTATGTATTTTCACAGAATTATTCCTGTGCATGTACGTTTGTACGTTTGCATTTAGTTATGTAAATGCTAATGGCACACATTACTAGTGTATATACGTGCTGTCTGCATCGTTGGGATTTGTAATTTCTGATTAGGCTAATCATGGAAATTCAGTATTCCAGATTGTTGTCATGTGTTTTCGTAGTTTTAGTTTCGTATAAATCCGAACGATCTGCATGTATACGTTAACGAATTATATCATAATAAATTTTTTGCTTAAATATGAGCTTAAAATGATTTGTTATATATTATATATATATATATATATATATATATATATATATATATATATATATATATATATATATATTATATATATATAAGTTATATGTATATATTATTATATATATATATATATATATATATATATATATATATATATATATATATATATATATATATATACAGAGAGAGAGAGAAGAGAGAGAGAGCATGAGCATGAAAGGTATGTTCAGCCAAATGCTGTGTTAGTATTTGCCCTTCTTTTCAATTTGGGTGTTTAAACACTGGAGTCGGTGCAAGTGCTTACTTTCTTCCCATTGACAAGAATTCTCTCGAGGTCCTCGTACAATTATGAGCATTAATAAGACTACTTTTTCCCCTTACTTAGACTCGTTAAAGTCGATGA
>NC_089793.1:32649451-32654451 GCF_040412425.1 Macrobrachium rosenbergii | reverse complement strand
ACGATCCATTAGATTAAATTGAGGATCATTCTTTAATTTCCTGGGACTTTTCAGACGCGTTTTTTAACCAGGAGGGAAAGATGTCCAAGGGCTTCTTCTCCCTCTTCAATTTATGACCCAAGAGCCTTGATCGTTGGGGTCAGGAGTAAACAGGGTTTAGTAGGGTGTTAGATATCTTGAGATATTTATATCCGCAAGATTTTTTTATTTATTTTTTTAGAGATATTGTTCGATAATATTGAAGTGTAAGGCCATATTTATTTGATGAGGTACGTTGTGAATATTTGCACGAAAATGATGACTTGGGCGGGTAAAAGTGCCAGTGGCTCTTGAACTCATCCAATAAAATTTAGTACGTGAGAATCGACCATTTGTTGTTATATAAAGAAATAATATCAGTGTTGCGAATTTTCATGGACGCGTGTTGTCTGAAATCTGAACTCAGCGCCAGCCATGATGATGCCTTAAATTTGAAGTTATTAATTCTGTTTCAAAAAAGCACGATGCTGACAGAAGGACAAACCTTGTGTTGAAAAATGGGGTTTTATGACTAACAGAATAGTTAAAGCAAATGTGAATTATGAGGTCAAAAGGGAAAGAGAAGTTATATATTCTACTTACTACTTGAATCCTTTAGGTATCCTAGTCCTACTTGAATCATTTAGGTATCCTAGTTCTACTTGAATCCTTTCGGTATCCTAGTTATCATTACTTTCGTTTGCTGTTGGTTAACTCCAGGTTCAGTTTTTGAGTTCTGACATAGCACCTTTTACATTGTTATTTAATATGGAACTGTTTATTATCCATATCAAGAAGCATGCCTGTTGCTCCACGATTTATTAACATTCTTGGTAAATGCCATATCATAGTAATTTTCTCAACAATGGTTACGCATATATCCAAGTCCACCTGTCATCATTCTCATCTTTCCTTGGCCTTTAAAGTATAAGTGTCTCTTGGCGTTTGGGTGAAATATACAAATCCCTAATTATTGGGGAATATTGTTACAATATCTATCTCCTGAGATGTTTAGTTTCGTGAGAGTTATAATGAAATGGCCTCTCATCCATAGCAAATGGTCATTTGAACATTTTTCGAGGGAGGTATTTAAGAAAAATGGGTGTTCCAGTACTTAACAGATACTACATTTTCTTCGCTTTTTCTGACCTTGCTTCCGTCTCTGTCATGTGATGTATCATCATCAGCATTCTTGTTTATTTTTGAAGATCATCTTATCAGTCCTCATTCGGTCTATCATGTCAGGTTGGTGCAATAACGTTCTTTTGTTACTATATCCTTATGCCACAGCTACTTTACAATAGTCATGTTCTGATTAGATTCTCTTATAAGGAAATTACCAATCACCATCCACAATCATTGGGAGAGTTGCTGGAAGTTTTTCGTTTTATTTCCTTTGCATTCTTGCTCCCATTCCCACCCCCGCATTTCTTTTCTTCTCCGCTTTTTGTCTTTCTACTTTCTCTCTCTCTCTCTCTCTCTCTCTCTCTCTCTGAGTTCCTTTTGTTGTGGGACGCCGGAGCTTGCATTCAGCATCTGGCAGATCTTGACATTGGTAATTGCTTCTTCAAATACCCGAGACGCGGACGGCGGCTCTCAGCCCGTGAGGCCATGGAAGTTCCCGAGTGCAATTTTTCATGAAGTGAAGTATGCTCGTTTATTTTTGTCCAGCTTTTTAGTTTCTACTCGTAGGAACACGTTCACTGAATTGCATTTTTTTCCTTGAGAGAGAGAGAGAGAGAGAGAGAGAGAGAGAGAGAGAGAGAGAGAGAGAGAGTTGTGCAAAGAATTAGTACGACTGATCCCACACTTTTAATTTATAGCCATAAAAGGTTTTTATGTTATGATCTTCAGTACCCATTACGCGTTGTTTTATTCTTCATGGAAATATTCTTGGATGAACCTTGCTACTTTAGAAAAAGATGGTGTGTCCAAGTTTTTATTTTTCCTTTATTTTCAACAAGGTTTTATTTTTTTTTTTTTTTCTTTTCATTAATCCAGGAACAACATGGTTTTCCCATTTAAACAGTTACGAGACTTCCATCACCAGTATGGCTGTATTTTCTGAATCATTGGTCTTGATTATGATGTCCAGAAGAGCCTTCACAAAAGACGAACGGTACTATTTGGTCTCCATGCTATTTATTTCCAGAATACAGAAGTCTTTTTCTTCTTTTGTGTTTCCAAAATACTTAACGCACCAGAGTTTAGTTGGCATGATTCTCGTCACTTGTTAGAATAAAATCTTTCGCACATTTCTAGCAGCGATCATATTCGAGTTGTACAAATATAATATCCTTTCACTTTCTTTAGTGCCACAGTATATTTCTTGTATTTTTTTATCCTTTGTCTGCCATAATATTGTCTTCCTTGTATTCGTATATTCTCTCATTCTCTTCATGTTCTCCTGCTGTTTCCTCGTCCTCTTTTTGCTCTTTTGAAAAGCTGAACTCATTCTCGTTGCCTTATAAGTCGAAAAGAAGGTAATTGTTTCTTCGAATACTTGGAAGTCTTTACCTCGAGTCGAAGGTTTTGTTTATATAATACGATTTTCATAAGTATTTTCCATGAATTCAAGACGACTTAATACCTGTATCTGCTTATGTGGATGTTTATTACCTTTCAGAATTCAAAAAATAGATGATCAAGATATATATATATATATATATATATATATATATATATATATATATATATATATATATATATATTGTGTGTATGCTTGTGTTTATGTATATATATAGATGGATAGATAGATAGCTAGATAGATAGATAGGCACTGTATCTCATTGCAAGCCTGAATTTGCACCTGTCATTCGTTATCCGTTAAGTAATATTGAACGTCAACGTTATGCCATACTTTCCAGTGCCTTAGGTTTATTATTCAACCTATTGCAAGACTGTGGAGCGGTTCCCCAGGCCAGCGTTATTCCCGTAGAAGTTCTTCATAAGTTTAAGAGAGGCTGCAAAGGCTTTTCAAAACGTCATGTTCAATTTCCTTGACTTTTCAGACATTCTTTGAGATGTCATCACTCGTTATTTGCTGTATTTCTCTTGTTCTTCATTTGTGGATGTTCACTTCCGTCAAAGCTCCGTTACCTGGTTAACGGCTTGTATTTTTTGACATGATCCTTATGAACGTTTGCTCACTGGGAGTCCAGATAATGAAATGATAACTGAATTATCGAGTCATGCAGAATTCCAGTTCACATAGCAGAATAAAACATCGCCAGCGCTCATCATGAAGTATAAAAGCATTTCATTATTCGATATTATTTTGTGACGGCTGTATTTTATATATTCAACTTTTCACTCCAGTCTTAAAAAATTCGACTGTATAATTAACCATCACCCGAAAGGTTCATCCATTATTACAATTTCATCATGCTGCATTGCATTATGCATGTTTTTCATTTTAGATTTTTTTAGTTGATTTTGAATTTGGCTCCTGACCTTTTTCTTTGTTTTTTTTTCGTGTTGACTACATTATCCAGTGCAGTTATTTTATTCGTTAAAGCATCGCATTTTCAGTGAAGGCTGAAATACGATGCTATTTCTACCGTGACATTTACGGTCAGTTTGTTGATTCCAGATCAGCCTGAGAGGTCACTGACCTTTTATGTGTGAGTAAATTAATGATAACTAACATCTGACACAGTAACATTTTAAAGTGATTTGAAATTTATTTCATCTGTGAAAATTATCTTTTTAGGATATCTGAAACAGTATTTTTATATTCGCTCAACTTTTACGAACAATGCCTCTCTTTATTTCGTTAGTTTTCTATTTATTTTGATACTCCTTTAGCTTCTGCTATGATGCATATCATATTTATATGAAAGTTTTAACATTTATTAAAATTATTTGTAAAACGTTCCCTTTTCCTTGTACAATTAGTTGTAATTTTATCCCATGCAATATCTACATAGAAAGAATGGCAAGGTTTCCTAAGAAATATGTCGACCATATTATTTAATATGAATTAATTACAACGTCAGGCATTTTCAGACTCGAAAAGAAAACAGATTCGTGAGCGTTAGATAAAATTTCGATATTACCAATATCCATCGCTTATCAAAACTGGTAGCTGCTGTAGGATGCAGAAGGCAAACAAGAGACGTCTGCATATCACACATACCGGCATTCTTGGTCTCAGTTCCTGGGATCTGGTTTTAGTTTTCTGTAAAAGAAAACTATTGAGATGACTATTTGTCTGCCCGTCTGCACTTTTACTGTCCGCCCTCAAACCTTAAGAACTACTAAGGCTAGAGGGCTGCAAATTGGCATTTTGATCATCCACCCTACGATCATCAAACATACCAAATTGCAGCCCTCTAGCCTCTGTAGTTTTTATTTCATTTAAGTTTAAAGTTAGCCATGAGAGTTTCATTTGCCGCGGCTCATACAGCATTATACCGAGTCCACCGAAAGATAGATCTTTTTTCGGCGGCCTTGATTATACGCTGTATAGAAAACTCGATTGCGCCGAAGAAACTTCGGCGCATTTTTCACTTGTTTTATCTGTCATCCTTCTGTTATCCCTGGTTTAACGTCACTCACGATGATTTCAGATTTGCCTTGGCTCGTAATGCATAAAGATATCATTGACAGTGGACGTAGATTAAAGCCTTCGTTTTTAAATAGTGAATCTCTATGGTATCATTTAAAGCATATCGTCAAAATACATTAAACTCTTTATACCATTCGATCTCCCAAGAATCATTCGGGAAAGCGCTTCATTCAGTTGATGAGCTTTCAGCTTAAAGTGATTTATTGAAACCTATCCTTGCAAATAAATATATTCACGTTTTAGAATAACATCTGTACATATATAACAAATATCTCCATACATTGATGGAGGGAGAGAGAGAAGAAAAAAATTAATAAATTTGTTTTCATAATTTTAATACGTAAAAATAATCCGCGTCTTCCTTAAACGTTTAGTCTCTTAGTAATTTTACATCAAATACATGGTAGATATT
>NC_089793.1:32629451-32644451 GCF_040412425.1 Macrobrachium rosenbergii | reverse complement strand
ATATATATATATATATATATATATATATGTATGTAAGTATGTATATTTATGTATATATAGATAAAAAATTATTATGTATAAAAGACTGAGAGAGAAAGCACATATAAGTAGATTAGCATATACGAGTACATAGGTAGTAGCGATAGTAAAATATAAGCAAACAGAGAGGGAGCTTTAATAACATGTTACAAAAATTACTCTTAGATATACTTTTGAAATAATGGAGTTTAAGCGTTCGCTATGTCATTTCTATGTCGTAGTAGATATTCCATAGGGGATGTAATGTTCCATTCCCTTAAATAAGTAAAGAATAACAAAGTTTTCTCTGAATAGTTTAATTATTATAGTTGTGATTACCGTTTACTTTCTTGCTGCGAGGGAAACGTCACAATTTTTTTTGCGATTTTATTACCATGTAGAATTTTCAAGATATATATATATATATATATATATATATATATATATATATATATATATATATATATATATATATATATATATATATATATATATATATATATATATATATATATATATATATATATATTATATATATATATATATATATATATATATATATATATATATATATATATATATATATTATAAGTAAAGAAAAATAAGCGAAAAATATAGAAATTAGTTTTAAGCTGGTAGGTTTGAAAAGAACGCCATTTTATGTAAATCATTAAAATGTTTTAATGGTAAGAGGAATTAGTTAATTAAACTTTCTTGCGTACTTTAATTTTAATCTAGTCTCTAATTTTTCACAAGAAATAAAATATAGTGAATGGAAAGGATGAGAAATTTATCTTCTTTTTAGTGCAAGTCTATTGCCTGAAGTCTGTCGGTTATTTATTTATTTATTTATTTATTTTTTATCTTTTACATTATGTAATTTTCTATTGAAAACGACAACCATTGGCGTCACACCAAAGTCAAGATAGCTGTCCAAAGGTTCCCCTTCTGGTGATAAATATTCTGTCTTCTTCTTCTTCTTCTTCTTCTTCTTCTTCTTCTTCTTCTTCTTCTTCTTCTTCTTCTTCTTCTTCTTCTTCTTCTTCTTCTGCTTTTGTTGGGAAACGTCGTGACTCGCTTTCGGCAAGCGCCAGATCGAGGCGCTAACATTTATCTTCGGAAAACACGCCTTTTGATCTTTTGGTAAGAGAATTTTCTCAATGACTATTCCCTTAGACTGAGTTATGATTAAATAATTTAGACTATTTGTACGATGAACTTCAACTTCTTTTATATTTTTACGGTAGCATGAAGGTTTATGTATTCCTTACGTGCACAAACACTTGCAAACATCCACACAAACATATACACACACATATAAATATATATATATATATATATATATATATATATATATATATATATATATATATATATATATATATATATATATATACAGGCAGTACATAGACACACACAACACACACACACACACATATATATGTGTGTGTGTGTGTATGTGTGTACAAGCTTTGCTTATAGGTCAAGATATTTTTGAAGTAATGTCTTGAAATAACGATGAAAGCTAGGATCTCTGCTGTTTTACCATAACTGACGGAGGTATACAAACATACATATATATGTATATAAGCATATATATGCATATATATATATATATATATATATATATATATATATATATATATATATATATATATATGCTGATTTCGTACTGAAATGAAAAGAGATATCTTGTATAATACTTCATTTGCAACAGAAAGCGAAATCATGGAATTCGTATGTTCTCCCTTGCATAGCAACAGACTAGATAGCAACCTTTCCATCCTGTATTTAATTTTTTCTTGCGTCATAAGTCTTCCTCTTTTGTAATCTTGAGCTTTCTAGAAACCTTTCTGCAAAACTTCCAAGAATCCTCTTTTTTTTATCTCTTCGTCTTATTCTCTTATTTTTGTCGAGATGCTTGTTACTGCTCCTTTTGTTATAGTCATCTTTTTTTACTTATCTTTCTGTTCTCCCCTCAATTTCTTAATCGAATTGCGACGTTAGGTAATCATTAGTTTAATATTAAGCAACTTCATTCCTACGTCGATGTAAAATGTACAAATCGCTAATAAACAACAAAGGACTTTGTCAGGACATGAATTAGTCATTCGTATATCACGAATACTTATTTTGTGGCAAAATATGAAGCAAAAGAGGTAATGAAAAAAATTTTGTTTTTAAATATCCATAATAAGTGAGATTATTTTTCCATTAGGGTTTTATTAATGAATGTTCTTTCTCGTGATGTCACTATTTTCATTCTAAAAATGCTACCGTAATAAGAAATAGGCATTTAACAGGAAGCACCACTCCATGCCAGAAAGAGAGGAAAGAATATATTTCTTGTTTTCATCATTTGTCATATTGTGTCAAAAGTGGGTAATAATAATAATAATAATAATAATAATTGAGTCGTCAGGATAACTAATGAAATCTCTCGAGTTTCTATGTACGTGTATTGATTATTCAATTTTTTTTCAGGTTCTTGTCACAAGAACCTTTCTTTTTTATTACTAGCTTTTAGAAAGTTGCGCATAAAGCCCTCTTTTGTCGACACTTAATCATTACAATACACCGGCATGAGTAATACCTGGTAAGAGCATTTCTTTGTCCTTAGTTACTTGATAATATACTTTTTCCCCGCATACCTGGAGATTGTCTCTTGGCAAAAGAAATGTTAGAGAAACGAAAATCCTCATAGATAAAACATAAGAATACTTTTTCAGACATGCCTTTGTGCCCCTTGTCTCGAGTCTCTCTCAACCACTTCCCCAGCCAACAACCCCCTTCCTTTCCTTCATACACACACACACACACAAACCACTGCCGCCGCCGCCGCCGCCTCTTTCTTCTAAGAATTATCAGGTTTTCCGCGAGAAATGCCACCCATCAGCCCCTTCCATTGTTAAGATAGTTGTCCCAAGTTTTCCCTTCTGCTGTTGCATTGTGTTCTTCATTCTCATTCCTCTTTTTCTTCTTCCTCCTTGTTCTCTCTCTCTCTCTCTCTCTCTCTCTCTCTCTCTCTCTCTCTCTCTCTCTCTCCTTTCCTTTTGTTGCGGGACGTCGGGACTCCAGCTTCCAGAGTCTGCCAGATCCTCGCGCTGGTAATTTCTTCTTCAAATACCCGAGGCTCGGACGGCGGCTCTCGCCCCTTGAGTTGATGCCAGTTATTGAATGCAACTTTTCATGGAGGGAGATTTGCCAGAATATTTTTTCTTTCCCTCTCGTAGGACTTCGTTCATTACCTTATCTGTCTTGCAGGACGATAACAAGTGATTCACAACAGAGAGAGAGAGAGAGAGAGAGAGAGAGAGAGAGAGATCACAAAGTCTCCATCACAGGAAATCGATTCACTAATAAGTTCATTTTAATGATGGGAATGCTTTTTTTATTTGACTTTTGATGAGTTTTCTATATAATTATATCTATCAAGACTTTTTCCAGTTATTTTTATCAAGTGTCACGTGCATAGCAAGAATTCCAAGATTTCATTGTTTTTATTATTTATTTTCTCATATACTACCTGTTTTCTCGGAAATTTATTCCAGTACGTTTTAGCCGCTATAGACTTGAAATGTTTTAATTAAAAAGAAAATTCATATAATCCTCAGAATTGATGAGACCTCAGTGCAACTTCTGCGTGGGGGAAATTAATACCAGATGGTCCTTGCAAAAGTGGAGGAAACTTGTTCTTATAAAACCTGACCGTGTTTTGAAACGTGAAATGCTTTATCAGGATTTATGCTTCTAATAAATTTTGGTAAAAAATTATTCGATGCAGACAGAAAATCTAGAATGTCGTACGTAACCTGTGTTGATAAAGTTTTATTCTCTTTCTCTGAAAGGGGCGTATGTTGGTAAAAAGAAGTTTAGTATCGTAGATGAAAAGGCCATTGACGCATTTTTGTTTAACTTTTCTTTCATTCAGTTTCCTACCGTAGTCGAACTGCATTCGACTTATTTTATTTACGGCTAATTTCCTAATGCTTTAAAGTTTGTTTTATTTACTTGGTTTTCTTGGATTTACCTTATCAAGATAAATTATTGTCAGCTAAGTAAGCTTGGGACATTACCTTAAAAGTAATCGAAAATAAGATAGGAAATTGAGTAATGCATACGCTTGAGAAATTGCCTGTCTATATGCTGAATTTAGCAGACATATACTTTCTTTTGTATTTTTGTGACTCACTGACAGAGATTTTTCGCCGTCTAAAAGGAGGCTAGTGCAGTATATTTCTCCATTCTGGAAAAAGGTTTCACGTTTCTATTTCGTTTAAATCTCCTCAGACTTTCCAGGACGTTTAATCTAACGTGTATGGGGGCTTACCTCAACTACCATAAAGGTATTTATTCTGTGCCACATTATAAGCAGGTTATGTGATATAAGCTAGCAATCATCGTCTGAAACAGAAGCTGATAATAACACCCGCCTTTGGGATTTGACCTTATAACAAGTGATTGCGTAATGCTCTATCTCTGTAGCAATGACTGGAAAACCAACCAACTTTATCTCCAATTTAATCTTACTCAGAAGTCACCCTCAGCAATAGCAGTAAAGAAATAGTAATTCAGTGAAATGCTAAAGTTTGTAACTTTGCTGCTTTCTCGTCTTTATTACCTACGTTCCCTTTTCATCTTTCCTTCAGCAATCATTCGGATTTCCTCCAGAAAACATCGACCATTGAGAGCACCGTTGATGGAATAGTTTTCGCAAGTTTTCCTTCCTTATTCTCGGCTGGCTTTTCCTCTCTCTCTCTCTCTCTCTCTCTCTCTCTCTCTCTCTCTCTCTCTCTCTCTCTCTCTCTCTGAAACTCTGTTTTATTTAGGAGGTGAGATTTTATGCGATTGCCTCCTTTGCAATATCTCTGAGCTTCGCGTCCGTATTAAGCTTACGCAGATACTTGTTGATCTTTTACAAGCGGCCATGGAAGAGACAGACAGAGACACAGGCAGCCAGAAAGGTAGTAAACTATATAGCAGTTTTATATTTCATCGACAATTTTTCTTTCTCTTATTAAGCACTGCAATTTTCTTTCTCTGCTTTTCCGCGATTTTGTAACATCCCTTGTTTTTCTGAAATACTTTTTTTTTTAAGTTAATCTACGATTTTTAGTTCTTTTTAACATCTCGTTTTCCATAGGCCTGGGCAAGTAAAGGTTATCAGGCTGGCCGTACAGTTGCCCTCAGTACCTTAATAATCATGTCTTTGATAACAAAAGAAAGGTACAGGAATACATTTAGCGTTGTGAATGGTATCTACCTTATTTTTGGTATTAAAGACAGCTGATACATATCATTCCTTTTCTTGTTTTATCCATAAAATATTAATATTTTAAAATGGATGATATTTGTTATTCATTTTCCTCTTATATATGTTTTACATCAGCCCATTGAATAACTCGCTTGCATAATTAAACGTCGCCCGAAACCCTCATGCGTAATTACAGTTTCGCCATCCCTCAGTGAATTATTGATGTTGTTAAATATTTCTCGCTATTTTTGCTTTTCTTTCTTTATTTTTTTTCCGATATTTTCCACAGCATGCTTTCGACACTGCACGCTTTTATTGGAACGTTTAAAAGCGGCGAATCGTTTGACGTATTTCATTCGCATATAGAACGTTTCTGATTATTTGCTGTAATACATTCAGTGCATCCAAGGTTCACTGATCTTGTCTCCTGGTGTAGAGGTCGCTGTCTTCCCCATTGTGTGTAAATGGAGGAGATACAGCTTTCGATCAGATAGCTGGCTTTGAGGAAATATGAGGATTACAGATTTTTATTACATATTTGGAAAGTTTAATTTATCAGTGAAATAAATATATCTTTTTCTTTTTCATACTATTATTTATAAATAGCAGTTTTCTCCTTATTCCAAGGCATCTTAACACTACTAAATTTAGATCTTCAACAGAAGCAGGAAGCTATTCCATAAATAACAAGGAATCTTGCAATGTTAGTTTTGAAATTGTTAGGCCATCTAACGCAATCATTATTCTTTCAGTCGCCTCACTTGGTCTAATTGCTTCTCTAAGAGTCAGTTTTAAAGTGAGTTAAGTGACTTTGCTATTGCTTTGCTCACATTACTAAATTTAGATCTTAAAAAGAAACGAAATTATCCCATAAATAGCATGGTATCTTGCGATGTCAGTTTTAAAATTGTTAGGTCATCTCACGCAATAATTATTCTTTCAGTCTGCCTAAAAATATCTCGGCTCACCTTCTCTGAAATTCAATTTTAAAGTGAGTTAAGTGATCCTGCTATTGCTTTGTGAATTCACCAATTGATTAATTACAAAGGCTATTTATGTATTTTCAAGTGATCGCGTGAAAACATAAAAGGTTAAACAAACATTATGTTACGTTAAACAATTACACCTGCAGTTTATTGACAAAAAGCAATAAGCTTATTAACCTTTTTTCCAATTCCAGCCTTAATTTTTTCGAGAAATACTTCACAGATTGACACTTGATATATTAACTGTTTATCTATTACTAATTACTATTATTTTTGTAATATCATAAGTCATTAATCTTGTTACAATTTTCCTTGCATTTTAATAATTTACTTACATTTTTATCTATTTATTTATTCCTTTGTTAATGTATTTTTTTTATTTTCTAATAATTTATCTCTTCGGTTATTTCCTGTTACCTTCTGTTACTTCTTTCAAATGAACACGATATTCGTTTGAAACTTCAGTTTCACGTCAGTGGCGCCTCTGGACTTGATTTGTGTGAATAGGGTTTATGGTCTGAGTAATAATAATAATAATAATAATAATAATAATAATAATAATAATAATAATAATAATAATAATAATAATAATAATAATTCATACTTTCAAATGCCATAAACTCGATTCCTACTGTCAATAGAATTAAAAAACAACCTTTTTGTTGTTTGATATATTTGCAACGGAGTCTCGAAAAAGATTAGCGTTCCCTGTTTCCAAAATTTGTATGTTAAAATCTTCCTTAATATAACTCCTTTATTTCCGTAGTTAAAATTTTACAGTCAGTTATGTAAATACACCAATTGTTTTCCAGTTATCTTTATGCCACAATGCAGAATAGTACCCGATATTATGCAATTGGTTTGGACCCTCCCATATCCTATTCATTTGTCACAATAACTAAATTCTGCATTCGTTTGTTACTTATTGTCAGTAGGTATATTATGTTTGTTTTTGTAGACAAATCATATTTAAAACGACGTCAATGTTCACATGTAAACCATAGGCCCCCTTTTTTAAGCAATCTTAAATGACCAAGACCTTTGAGGAATGATGCAATATTTCTCTGGAGAATATCCTCCTCGAAAGGCACAGAAAATGAACTTCGAAACGGCGGTAGGTTTTTCTTCTTTACAGGACGATAAATTAAATTTAGGAATGAGCGTAGCGCTGAGCATGATATATGTCCGTAAGGCTTAAAAGACGCAACGTGTTTTTAAATGGTTAACCGTTATTTCTAGCTAGAATCTCTTCGCGTTCCGCCATACTACTGTACAATATTTATAAGTATTGTTCCCTTATTTCCGTAGTAATTGCTCCTCACTTGTAAAAAAAAATGTATACAAATAGCACTCACCTCAGCGGGCATAGAATAGGTAATTTCCCGTCCGTAATTTTAGGCCTACGGAAGATACATGGCCTGCCATCATTCTGTGTCGCTGTCTAATTGTTAATCCTTCAGGAGAGACGCTGAAAAATCTGGTGAAAAATTTGTGGTGGAAATTTAGATTCCTCGTCTAAGAAGTGGCACTGAATTTTAATTTCCATGTTCCTTGTTTATTTACGGCAAACAAAAAAGGAAAATATGTTTCATAAGAATGACGAAGTGGACAGACGAAAGGTCAGAGTTAGCTTAGCTGCAGACTGGTCTCGTATGTAGCAGTAGCACAGAATGCTATGAACAGTGATGTAAGCAATGCATGTGCTAGAATATGTATACAAGAGAGTGACTGATTTGATGTCGAAGTGGCTGCATAACGACATGGATGGAGTTTGGTGAAAATTCAGATGAAGGACAATAGATGTATGTGCAAAGTTGAGTTTAGGAAAATAAGGCATGAATGAAGTTTGGAATTACTAGTTGTTGCAGAGGAAGGGACTTTTGCGGAAGTAAGGAGGGCAACTGTGTGGTTGAAAAGTGGAAAGACACATGATTGATGGGAATTACAAGTGAGATGGAAACGGTTGATGCCGGTAGGCATATATAATGGTTGATGGTAGTACTGGAGATGGTAGTACTGGAGATGTGAGTCGCTGAATAGGCGCAAGGAAGGTAGCATGGTGTCTGCAAAGGTTGGGGGAATAGGAGCGTCTATGGAAGAAAGAGGTAAACTGTTTTAAGGAATTGTTGGGCAAACTGTTCTCTTATGGAAGTGAAGTATAAATGTTGATGCAAATGAAAGAGAGAAGTTTGAAGGTACTGAGATGAATTTTTGCATGGTATATGTAACACGAGAAGAATTCAAATAGTGAGGAATGTAGATACACATATAAGGCAAAAACATGAGTCAGTACGTTTTGGAATGGTTTGGCTACTTGGAAAGAGTGGAGGACCATAGGTCGGTGAAAAAAAACAAAGTGCTGGAGAAAAGAGGAGCTTTAGGGGTTCTGGTCTTAATAATCAGGAAACAGGAGAATGCGTGCAAGATATAGACAACTGACGCTGAGTGAGTGTGTGTGTTTGACACACTGCGGATATGTCTTCTGTTTAGGTGAATGAAGCAGCTAGTGTTGTGGAAGTGTTCTATACAGGGGGTCCATTCACGCTTCAGCAATTACAATATGAATGTGGTTGTAGTTGTTGGGTCGATTTTTCTCAGGAGCAGATCCCTCTTGTGGGGAAGCGGGTCAATGATGAATGAAAATTTATGGCAGCGTTCCTTAGTATTTGATTATTTTAATTGACTATTGTAAGAAATATTTGTATACTTGAATCCAACTAGTAATTCTATGATAGATTTAACTTTCCAGGTACTGAGGAAAGGATAATAAAACTGGCTACATTTTAAAATCATAACATTATTCTTCATTTCTCGCACAAAGTTTGGTAAATGCAAGTCAAGGTGAAAACCATTCACTACTTTATAATGAAAAGAATAAGTGTTGCTGGAAAAGTGTCGTTTCTGATAAATATGTTAGAATATGTTTGGACATGAGAAAGGCATTATAATTACACAGGTACGTTGTACGAATGGTTGTCAGAAGATCTCAGTTCCTAACTTTGTGTAAGAACAGTTCAGAGCTTTGTGTATGACGATATGTAGAGGAGAGTGAAGCTGGTTAGACGTCATTGTATACCTACCACACGGTTTTCTGTTTTTCAGTTTTTGCTTTGTTTTTAGGAAAAATGTTGAATAACGCTTCCAGAAGATACGCTTTTGTTGGAATTACTAAGGGGAAAATACGCATTCCGACGGGATTTTAAAGTTGAATTCTCTCCTGTCTACGTATTAGGCAACAGTGTTGGAATTGCGGCGAAAAATTGATGTTATGATGAAGATGACCTATCTGTGCATCGCTCTTTCTACCTCCACTGTGTTATTTACATCACATACACACACACACACACATATATATATATATATATATATATATATATATATATATATATATATATATATATATATATATATATATATATATATATATATATATATATATATATATATATATATATATATATATATATATATATGTGTGTGTGTGTGTGTGTGTGTGTGTTTTCACATATATATAATATATATGTGTATGTACATATATATATATATATATATATATATATATATATATATATATATATATATATATATATATATATAAACAAATACATATATGTGTGTGTGTGTGCGTGTGTGCGTTTGTATGTGAATGCTCATGTGTGAGCCCCCATAAGGATACGTTACCTAACAAAAACTCGCTTCATTTCAGTATTTGTATGCATTGTATCAATCAAAATGGTGAATAATAAAAAGCTTAACGTTTTGTCAATATATGAAGAATTTCTACTCGGGTTGAGCATCATGTATAAAATCGTACTGCATAGTGTATATAATTTAAATTTCTAATTATTCATAGAACTTGAGGATATTATGCCTAGACTGACTAGACTTCATAACTGAAATGGAGAAAGGAAAAGCGTTTTTCTGACGGGATTTCCTATCAAAAGGTCAAAGGCCGTAATAGAAAAATAAAGAAGTTGAAATGGGAGAACATTTCTGAAACCACGTCGGTCTGTCAACTTTACAGTGTATGAAAGTTGAAAGGATTATTGTTTATATTATGTTCATTGTTTGTTTCTTACCTCAGGTTATTCCTTCTTCCATTAATGCACAGACATACAAATATAAACACATATATATACATTACATGTAATATATATTCGTGTGTGTGTGTGTGTCAGTGTTTGTATGTATGTAATTCTCACACGCAAACGCAAGCGTGCGTACATACACACACATACACACACACACCCACATCCACATGCACATATATATGTATATTACATATATATTATTTATTTATACATATATATTTATATATACTGTATATATGTATATATATAATATATATACACATATATATGTTTATATATAATATATATATACATATATATTTAATGCTTTCTCAGTTTTACACAGATAAATAACCCACTGATATCAGCTTCATCTTATCACAAAAAGGAATTATATACAATGTCTCCAATCCTGAACAGGATTCGATCATTGACAATAATTCCAACCCCAGAAGGCGTAGGTCCGAATTCTGTCAGAGTTGAAAAAATTAATCGTATAGAATTCCATTTGGGTGTAAGTTATTCCGAAGCTAAAGAGAATTCGATATTATGATTATGCGTGACTATATATATATATATATATATATATATATATATATATATATATATATATATATATATATATATATATATATATATATATATGTGTGTGTGTGTGTGTGTGTGTGTGTGTGTGTGTGTGTGTGTGTGATGGAGTTTTTTTTTTAATTGTGGAAAATTGAATTTACCGGAGTAAATTTTTAATTTGTCCTATTTTTCATCATATTTCTCTTTATTTTGGGTTGATTTTTCGGTTGACCTCTTTCAAAATTTTTATTCAATTGTTAGTGTGACTTAACGTCTTGAACTTAATATTTGTTCAACGACATATTAAAAAAATATGTTATTGAAAATGATGAGTAAAGTTACTGGAAAAATTTAAATTTATGAGGAACTTCCCTCTCTCTCTCTCTCTCTCTCTCTCTCTCTCTCTCTCTCTCTCTCTCTCTCTCTCTCTCTCTCTCTCTCTCTTACGTGTCTTAAGTACGAATAGTATGGCGCCTATACAACGCTATAAATGTATCATTGATTTGTGAATAAGTTTCATTTGAAAAGATAACTGGATAATTCAAACGGCAGTTTGTATAATGCAGATAATGTTATTCAATGTGCTTATTTCCATAAAAAGTTATGTAATCCCTGAATATAATTACATTTAGCGGGGAATAAAACTCCATCTTCCGAAGAATTTTGTAAAAGATAATAATAATAATAATAATAATAATAATAATAATAATAATAATAATAATAATAACAATAATAATAATATAGGATGAATATCATTATATTTAGTGAGAAATATACCCCATGTTTCGAAGAATTTTGTAAAAAAATAAATAAATAACTAATAATAATAATAATAATAATAATAATAATAATAATAATAATAATAATACTTATAATAATAATAATGAAATTTTAGGGAACGTGGTCTGTCCGGGAGCGTAAGTTGATCTGTTTCGATTTAGAATTTTTGATTAATGATTTCGTCCGTCATCGCTTTAATAGCAAGGCGGTTGGGTTGATACGCAGATTAACAAGGAATTTTGCCTCTATTATTGAAAGGTAATCCTATCTCTCGACGGGATAAGCATTTCATGCTGCCTTGGGAATATCTTTATGATGGTTGTAGGCACTCATGAGAAAGATTTATGCTATATTTGGGTAGTTGTCTCTTTCTGACATATTTCGGTGTTATTTATTGATTCTTGTTTGGAATCTTAATTAATTTATATATATATATATATATATATATATATATATATATATATATATATATATATATATATATATATAAAAGCATTAAGCTACAAATGTCCTTTAATATCCAATTAGCTCTGCCTCGGAAATAATATATTTTCATATATGTTACCTGAAGGGGAATATTTTGGTTGATAATAAGTTCGTCGTCACGTGGGCTCGAACCACGGAAGAACAAGAACTCGGGACTACAGTGACGCCTTAAACCACCTTCGGGTAACATATATGAAAATATATTATTTCCGAGGTAGAGCGCATTGGATAGTAAAGAACAGTTGTAGCTTAATGCTTGTATAAGAATCACGGTGATGTGATAAAATTTATTCATATATATATATATATATATATATATATATATATATATATATATATATATATATATATATATATATATATATATATATATATATGTGTGTGTGTGTGTGTGTGTGTACATATTGATATATATATATATACATATACATAATTTTGTTCATAGGTAGATATATGTTATAGTTAATCCAAATCCTTGCATGTCGATTTTTATTCCTCTCCTTCCTCTTGTGTCCGATAGTTGTGTGTGCGTGATCTTATTTTGTATATAGAAACCAACGTGGCTGGAACCCAACACTAATGGAAATACGGAGGAAGAAGAAGAAGAGAGCGCCAACCACCAACATCCATAAGCCTCCTACTCTGAAGAACGTCTGCCTCAAGTTTTCCCTTCGTCGCGCAGTTAACCTATTCTCCTTTCTTCACCTTTTTCCTCTTCCCTCTCTGCTTCTTCTTGCTCTCTGTCGTGGGACTTCGGGGCTCATGCTTTCAGCAGCTGCCAAATTCTGGCGCTGGTAATCGCGTCTTCAAATGCCTGAGAGACTGCAGTCTCAGATTTTGGTCGATGTTCGTAACCCTTTTTTGGAAAATGCCCTTCCTTGAGGAAAAAGGCCAAAAGAAAAATAAGCATTTTTCATTCCTTTCGCTTTTTGATTTAAGGAGAAATTCGGGTGAAATTCTGTCGCTTGTTTTGACCCAGGTTGTGTCGTCCGAGTTTACAGTTGCGATACATCCAGTTGCTCTTTGTATTATACTGTATTGTACCTTATTAAAAGTTTTATATCATATTTTTATATTTTCACGATTATCAAATTGTCTGTTTTCGCATTTACTTCATCGTCAGTGTCATTCGTCCCTTCAACTTATTTTAGATAATATGTCTTATATTTTACTTCACATTATATAATGTCTAATATCAAATACATTGTGTTATATACGAAATACACTTCACGTGTCATGTCATGTCATAGCATATATATTTTATACCATGTCGTGTCATGTGTCAAATGTACTTCATATCATATCGTATCAAATATAATATACACTTCGTATCATATCATGTCATATCAAATAATTTCATACCGCGCCGTTTCATGTATCAAATACACATCATATCATAACGTATCATATATAAAATACACTTCATGTATCATGTCATATCATAAATAAATGCTGCTGAACAGTATTTAGAATTCGCTAATAATCTCCGTCCAAATGCCATGTCATGTGTCAAATACGCTTGACATCATATTGTATAAAATATAAAATACACTCGATATCATATCATGTCATATCATAAATAATTTCATACCAAGCCATTCCATGTGTCAAATACACATCATATCACATCGCATCATAAATAAAATACACTTGATATCATGTAATGCCATATCACAAATACTTTATACCATTTCGTTCCGTGTGTCAAATGCACTTCGTATCATGTCGTATCATACATCAAATACGTTACAATTCATATCGTTTCATATATGAAATACGCATCACGTCATATCGCGTCATATACCAGAAATACTTCATATGTAGGCCGAAGGTTCATCTTCTCTCCCTGGCAAGTGAGAACGACACAGTTATAACTTTCTATCAAGACATCTCTTTGCTGGGAGGAACCCCAGCGGTATTCTGTTGACTTCCGCTGATATTTCTCCTGAAGTCAAATTGAGAGATACCGCATCTGTGGTGACTTCGCAACCTTTTCTGAGGTCATGAGATGCGCATGTTTGGTGTCACGGTATCGGTGGTTGTTCCATTATCGTATTTTTTTTTTCTTGAATCTGCTCAGACTTCTTTCATATTTGCTGTTTTGTCATTCGTGGTATTCGGGTGTTATTTATTGCTGTTTCTGATTTCTATAATGGCGCAGATAATTCAGGTATTAACTTGTTTATCTATAATTCGCCTGCAAATCGGTAAAAAGGAAAAATACATACGATGTCTTGAACTACTGATTTTTTCATTTTATGAGCAAAGCAGCTTTATAAAGAGATGTCGCAGCTTTGCGAATGTAGAGCTGAATACGCTTGCATATTGCAATATTTTCGTGGGCAGTTTAATGTGAAGAAATCCTGAGAATCCTCCCCACTGACTATTTTTTGGAAAAGTATTCTCTTTTATTTAGCTGGCGGATGGAAATTAAATTTTCGTCTTTCATTTTTTTTTCCAGTATCATTTTGGTCTGATGATTGCTCTTGTTAAGAGTTGCTTGGAAAATAAATTTCATGTATTGTATTTGTCCAGGTGTACACCCACCAGTCTTGTTCTTTGCTTTAAATTTTGTTTTTGCACTTTCAACAACAGCATTCGTGGTATCTTTGCGAGGGGCAACAGAAGTTAGTGTCGTCCTCTTAATTTGTTTTTAGTTTTCTGTAAAAGAAAACTATTGGGCCGGCTTTGTCTCTCCGTCCCACTTTTTTGTCCGCCCTCAAATCTTAAAAGCTACTGAGGCTAGAGGGCTACAAATTGGTATGTTGATCATCCACCCTCCAATCACCAAACATACCAAATTGCATCCCTCTAGCCTCCGTGTTTTTAATTCTATTTA
>NC_089793.1:32569451-32624451 GCF_040412425.1 Macrobrachium rosenbergii | reverse complement strand
TATATATATATATATATATATATATATATATATATAATGCTGTGTTTGTGTTTTTAATGTACATATATATATACATATATACAATATATGTGTATTCATATATATATATATGTGTGTATGTGTATATATATATATATATTATATATATATATATATATATATATATATATATATATATATATATCCATATATATATATATATAGTTTAGTTTGCTTACTGAGCAAATGTGTTACTGCTCAGTGGGCGGTTAGTTTATTGGTTTCTTGGAAATGGGTTTATCGGTTCCTCAGCAATCGTCTTAATGCTCATTAAGCAACAGGTTTATTGCTTTTTCGGCAATGGTTTCATTGCCGTCTTAAAGAAATAGATCATGGCGTATTGGAAAATGGGTTTATTGTTAAATGGGGAGTGGTTTCATTGCTTATTGGTTAATGAGTTTATTGCTTACTGGGAAATTATTTAATTGCTGAATAAAAAGGAATTTTTTGTCTATACTAAAATGGATTTATCGCCAAGGAACCGGTTACATTACCTATTGAACAACAAGAAAATGTTTATTGCATATTACGCTGTGGTTTCATTATTCAATAAAAAAAGGAGTTTATTGGTTAGTGAGCAACGAGTTATTATTAAGCTATGGTTACATTACTCATTAATAATGTCTCTAATGCTTATTTAATAATGGAATTATTACCTACTGGGAAATTGGTCCAATAATAAGTTTGCTAAGCTTAATAGTAGGTTTATTGCCCACTGAGAAATAAATTTTTCAATAGCCGGATAGTTATTTTATTGTTTGTATGATAAGGAGGTTCACTGAATTCTTTATAATCTAAGTTCCTGTTGTGATGCCGTAGAGGCCAAAGTGGGAAGTGGCCGAGGCAGGTATACAAGGTCCGATCAATTGGGCTTAAATATATATACATATATATATATATATATATATATATATATATATATATATATATATGTGTGTGTGTGTGTGTGTGTGTGTGTGTGTGTGTGTGTGTTACAGTAAGATCAGAATATGGGATTTCACGAAATCCCTGACATTTTCAGGGAATTCGTGAAATCACCAATTCACTTAGGGAAATTTGATCTCCGAGGGGCTAGTACTAAGCACGGCGAAACACATTATACACTGTTAATTTCAAGTAATCGGACCTTGGCCACACCACCTCAGCCATTTCCCGAATTGGCTGGCCACTCTCCACTTTGGCCGATTTCGGGCTTTGACCATAACGTATATAAATAAAGACTCGTCAATTTTGGTTACATTTTCGCCATAATTACTCAGACACCTGTGAAAGCTTTCTGAGAATAAAACAAGATTTGCTCTAATGAAGATGTACTCCAAAATATAAATTGCAATGTAAATTCACCTTCTTCTCTCTCTCTCTCTCTCTCTCTCTCTCTCTCTCTCCCTCACTGCACTTGAATTCACACTTTCGCCTTCAAAGAATCTCCATCCTTATTAATTTTTACTTTTTACGTGTTTTTTTTTTTTAACCTATCTTTACACTCAGTTTTTCTTCTTTTGCTTCTTTTATCATTCTTTCACTACCTTGCATCTTTTACTGTAGTTCATAAAAGTCCCAGTTGTCTCTGATGTAAAATCTCTCTCTCTCTCTCTCTCTCTCTCTCTCTCTCTCTCTCTCTCTCTCTCTCTCGGAAATTAAGACTGGAGTAGTAAATTAAAATACAAAATAACTGTAAATAAGCATCTGCGGATTAGCTCCGTTTGTTAAGCAGTAATTACCCAACACTCCCATCAGAGACTGGCGATTGTATGTGAAATCAAATTCAAAGGAAAAACATTCGCTGAGACCAACAAAATTAATCTGGTTACACCTGTGTCAAGCCACACAAAAGTACTCATTCATTTTAATATTTGTGTATTTTTTTACTCGTATCGTTACATTTAAATTCGTACTGAAAAAGACAGTGTGTGAGTGTGTGTGTGTGTGTCTGAGAGAGAGAGAGAGAGAGAGAGAGAGAGAGAGAGAGAGAGAAACAGAGAGAGAGAGAGAAGGATAACGAAGTTTACTGTTTCATTTAGATAATAATTTCCCGGAGTTTACGTTCACATAGCTGCACGCTGATGTATACTAAGAGAGAGAGAGAGAGAGAGAGAGAGAGAGAGAGAGAGAGAGAGAGAGAGGGGGTGTTAATTAGGTTGGGGGTTAATGACCTAAGTACTGGCGAGCATAAGATGAGGTAGTTGGGTATTACATTGGCCAGAACAAGAGGTATCGTTTCCCGATGGGCGAATCCCCAAGGAAATCTAATTGCCTAAGACATCAGATCAATAATATTTTACTACATACCTACGCGCATATACTTAATATTTTGCTGAATGTATTATATTTAAAGTGGAGATATTTATATTGACTGGTTAAGATCATTCAAGCTTTTTTAGATATTCCAGTTGTTTTTCGATGAGCCTCGATGTTCTCCTAAGATTTATATTCATCATTAATTGTAACTATAGTTAATTAATTGTGGTCTTTCGGTTACTTTGTAATGTATCACAATTATCATATCAATATCCTTTGCCCTAAAACACTAACACTTGATATATTGCTCTCTGAAATCTAGCAAGCTCGTTTATATAATATGTTAGAATATGATAAACTGTTGTTTAGCCCGATCTTTTATTTTGTCGTAGCTTTTAATCTCTGTCGGTTCATTTATTAGTTCATTTAGCAAAGCAGTAGTAATATATCCATGTACGCAGCCTAAGCACTTATTAACATACAAGTGCTTGGATTTGGCTAAAGTAAACATCTACCTGAAATAAAAATATATTTTCAGTATTGTGAGATGATTTTAGCCAAATACGGAGGTATATTTTTTGTCAGTTTTTCATTGTAGTTCCGTTTCACTTTTATATTTATTCTTTTTTCGACCCTGTATTCTTGAAAAATAAACAAAAAGAAAACAAGAGCCTGGCATGAAAGCTACTGCAGGACTTCACCAGAAATAAACTAAAAGCACTCGGTGTATATTCCTTTTCCCCCGTCATTTTTTATTGTGTTCCCTATACAAACAAGTGCATGAAAATACCAAACAGCTGTTATTTAATGCTTTGTGTGTCCTTTTCATATGGCTAACGACGGGCAAACAGCTCTCCCCCTCTCTTTTTCACGGATGATAGAGCATCTCCTGCACGTCCGCCGTGCTGGTTTTTTGCAAATTGTTTCTTACAACGAGTTACATTTTGCCATGGAATGCTTCATGTTTTTTTTTCTGTACTGTGTCCCCTGTAATCCTTTATTTATACTCTTTCTCTTCTTTTTCTGAATAATAGGAAACACATTTTCCCTTAGGGCTGAACGAGTAGCAGTCTTAATTTACACTTCGAGGTTGGGTTACTTCTTGAAATTCTTGCTTGCAGACTCCCCAGAGACACAAAGAGTTTTGGTGTGTGACCTTTCAGACAGCCCCAGGGAGTTCAGAATGTCTGAATGGTGGCTGGTGCTCAAAACTATTGAGCATTGATAAATAACTGTCTACTAAAGTCTGGAGCTACGCTATAAGCAGTGGTAAGAATATTTGTCCAAACCTTGAGGAAATAAGCAATTTATTTCCACTCTTGATTTAGTTCTTCAGTGAACAAAATTTCGCACAGTGTGAGTTCTACAGGTTCCTCAGGTTTGACATAGAATTTTTATTCTTCTTTGCTGCATTTTTATCATTTTTATTTTGATGGGTTATTTTATACAGAATTTTTACGTTATTCACAGTTTGCTGGTGCATTATTTTTTCAAGTTTGTTTATATCCAAGTAATGTAATATTAAATAAGAGAATAAAAGTGAAAAACAACTTTAACATTACTTTCTGGGTTGAAATTTTTTACTTAAGCATCATTAGCAGAGAGATCGCTGTGAAAATACCACGAGAAAGGAATATATTATGAATGTCAAACAAGAGATGAATCGTAACAACAACAGACAGATCTCTGGTTATTGTGCATAACAGATAATAACCTTCAATAGAGATTGAAACAGAAGAAGTTTAGTATTAGGACAGTATCTTTCAGATGCGGTTTTGAAAAGGTGGTGTTAGAAATGGAAACTTTTAACACCAGGTAGATAGTTTCCTTGAAGATAATGACTAACAGTAGGAGAAAAATTGGTGGGAGGGTCCCCCGTTGATGGAAATGCATATACAGTATGTTGACATGTTGACAGTATAAAGAATAGTAGCGATATAACATGCTTATGAGCTCTTCAATGAAAATGCAATTATCTGTAGAAGACACATAAGTACCATAGAGACCAATAAATTTAAAATACGATGAAGTAATATTTATGCTAATGAACGTAGAGCACAGATTCTAATATTTCAATAAAAATTTTAGTTTCCCTCTTTGTTTTGTATTGTTGCTATCGTTAGCTACAATGCAAATTAGGTGATTCTCCTTGTGAAAGCAAAACTTACCATGAGTTGTTGTGTTGGTTATGAGAAAAGAGACATTTTCTCTGAAATCTTCTTGAAAATGGTTGTCTTCTTTGCTTGGAAGAAGACTCAGTCCCCCCCCCCCCTTTTCTGGAAAAAGTATGAGCATCGCACGCAGAAAAAAAATACGGTGTCTCGTGATTAGAGACTCCGAAGTTTTACTTTTTAGTTTGGGTTTATTAAACTGTTTTCCCTCTCTCTCTCTCTCTCTCTCTCTCTCTCTCTCTCTCTCTCCTCCTCCTCCTCCTCCTCCTCCTCCTCCTCCTCCTCCTCCTCTTGTTCTTTTTTTTTATCTACTCCACTTTGAGGATGAGAAAACACTTTTCTTAAGACGTGTACATCAATATCTTTTTACCCTCTTCAGGGAGTAAACGTTTAAGTAGAGAGATTTGGTGCGTCAGGAATATTCAGCAGAGATGAGCTCCATAAAGAGGATTGCTGTTAAGCAGAGAGTTGGTGCAACAGGAAAGGCGCCATGTAAGAATAACAACATCCTTCAGGTAAGGCGAGTGGTAGCACTGGAAGAGAGAAGTGTAAGTTACATGGACCATTCTAGGTGTGTCCAAATTTGGAGAGGGGATCCGAACACTTTCGAAATTGGAAGGAAGCTTTTGGGGAGGGACACAGCCTCATCCTTTGTGCATTTGGACTGCTGCCCACTGAAGCATATCCCAGCTCTTAATCCAGTCTTCTACAGAATAGATAATTGTGTTACGCCATCTCAGGCCCGTTGTGGAAGAGAATCAGATGCGTCTACTCACTGTTGATGGGACATATGCAATTGTAAATCTGGTTACCTGCCTTTATGCCCTTTGTAGCTGATAGCCTCTAGTGACTGATGTTTTTTTTTTTTATTTGCTAATGAACTAAAAGCTATGCTGTCAGCATATTTTATTTAAGCGCTGATGTTAATGAATGAAAAATCATAATTCAGGTATTTATATTTTAATGAAACTCTCCCTAACCATGCTCTAATTATCTCTATTTGTCTCGTTCTATAAATTCTCTACAAGACCTGATTGGGTTGCATAGTTACTGCATAGGAAAGTACTCAGAAATTTTTAAGTAATGTATTCAAACATTTCTGAGAAATGGATTCCAGTGCTTATAAAAGTGTATTAAATCGATATAAAAATTCTTTCAAATTTTATTGAGAAGAGTATTCCAGTACAATTAAGAACTGTTTGTATTCGCAAAATAGAAATGCAATTAAAGACTTCTAAGAAATTCGTTCATACTTGGTTGAGACATGCATTCATAGGTAATGAAAACGTCATGAATATTAAGCCTAGATTAGGATGCCGTAGCTTTAACAACCCTTAATGAATATTATACAGAAGAATCTCATACCGTAAAATATTTGTAGGACAAAGACCATCATTCCGGGTATTAACAAAAGACTTTGGGCAGTTGCATCTAATCAGAAAGCACGTCTTCCAAAATGTCTTTAGATTTCCTTATAACAGAAACAAGTTTCTTTGAAGGTTAATCTCAAATCGCTCCTTTTAGTATTTATACATTTGTCTTCGGATCTTCAATTTCCAACTTTGACTTCCCTTATAGTTTTATTCTTTAGCAGTTATTATCTTCGTCTGGGAGGAGTATCATATAACGTTTGTAACATTTTTCTTTGGAGAATTATCTTCTTTGGAACTCAATCTTAAGTATTAATCCCCTTATACTTTTATGCTTACTCTTGCAGCATTTGTAACATTTTTGAGCAAGAAAATGTTAAGGAAGAATGAAAGGAAAATTGATTTAAAGAACACTTTAATGTAGTTGGCGTCCAAGTCTCTCCTGTTAAAACTTGGTTAAAGTTTTGTTATTTAGATTCCAAGTAAACCATATTTTAACATTTGTTTTGGACCTGAATCTCTCTCTCTCTCTCTCTCTCTCTCTCTCTCTCTCTCTCTCTCTCTCTCTCTCTCTCTCTCTCATAACTTATAACAATTATAGAAAAAAGGATATACAAAATACTTTATGTTGTAATGATGTTCAGTGAATTTAACTTGTATTATTTGAGTTGATTTGTTAATATACTGTAAAGAAAGTTTTTTTATCCAAGCGACCAATTGCATTTAAAGATATTAGAGTAAATTTTGTTCAAGTACTGTAGCCCTTATAATCGAGATATTACAGTAAACGAAAGGGCTGATAATTTGACAGAATGCTTCTGAAAGCCACTTGGTAATTTGCTTCAGTGTCCCTTACGGACTTTTCGACCAATCTTATGAAAAGGGCGGTGAGGTCTGGCTGTTTCCATGGGAGATGCTAGTTGCTACGCACAAGAAAATGTAAATAAGAGTAAATCGGCTTTCCTACAGCGCTATGATAATTAAGCAAAAATGTTGGTCACTAATTAGGCTTACACGAAGTTCACACTCCCTTTTAATGGAATTTTAAAGGTAAGAGATGATAATAATAGTCTGATTTCCTTTATAAATGGGGGAGTATAGAACATGTAAACACCAGATTCTTCGGTAATAACTTGCATTCATATTAATTACAGTTTGTGGACTTTAACATAATATATTAAAACACATGTATTATGAGTATATAGAATAGAATAGAATATAGAATTTAGGCCAAAGGCCAAGCACTGGGGTCTGTGAGGTCATTCAGCGCTGGAAAGGAAAACGACAGTAAAAAGTTTTGAAAGGAGGAAAACCTCGCAGTTGCAATATGAGTCAAATATTATGAGAGGGTAGAAAGTAAGATGGAAGAAAGATAATAAATGGAGGTACAGTAAAAGGAATGAAAGGGGTTGCAGCTAGAGGCCGAAGGGACGCTGCAAAGAACTTTATGCAATGCCTACAGTGTACCGCATGAGGTTATAAGTATATAGCCCACTGTTTTCCATACCAAAAGTTATATACGCAGACGTACAAACACATACTAAAAAACAATCTGTCAGTGTATTTGACAACGGTATTTTTGCCCTCATATATAGAAAACTTCAGTGTTTGAATGCCTGCTTTTGAACATATGATTGTCAGAAATGTGTCTCCCTTTGTATTCAAATATTTACCATAGCTGCCGTGTATAGAATACAACACATACATATATTTGCGAGCTTCACTGAGAGCGAATAATAGTTGGATGAATATTTTCTGCATGTACATTCTTGTTTCGTATGTCGGTATACAAATAAATAAATGTCTGTGTTTCGAGACCATAGAACGTAGATGTATTTGTGAATTCGTAAATGTGTAGTTATGTTCTCTACAGTGATATTTACGTAACCAAATACCAGCTGGGATTATAAACATCATTCTTATCGTGGTCACCGAAAAACAAAACAAAAAATTTATCTGAGAATATAAATACTCGGACAAATTCCAGTAGTTTTTCTACAAACAGTAATCTTTCTTTTCTGTACAGCCATCCTGAAAGCAAGTGGATGAAGAGAAATCTGATTTTCAACATTATCTGATATCAGTTTTGTGATTCTTTGTCAATAACCACATTAATACTCTCGTTTTGAGTGCTTAATTTATTCAAGGTTATTTCTAGTCTTACTGGACCCATAATGTGTCTTACGAGTGGACTCATTTTCAGTCATACATGCTGTCACTCTGTTCCTATTCATTTTAGTTTTCTGTAAAAGAAAACTGTTGTGCTGGCTTTGTCTGTCAGTCCGCACTTTTTCTGTCCGCCCTCAGATTTTAAAAACTACTGAGGCTAGAGGGCTGCAAATTGGTATGTTGATCATCCACCCTCCAATCATCAAACATACCAAATTGCTGCCCTCTAGCATCCGTAGTTTTTATTTTGTTTAAGGTTGAAGTTAACCATAATCGTGCATCTGGTAACGTGGTTAAAGATTCATGGGCCGCGGCTGATACAGCATTATACCGAGACCACAGAAAGATAGATCTATTTTCGGTGGCCTTGATATACGCTGTACAGAAAACTTGATTGCGCCGGAAGAGACTTTGGCGTATTTTCTACTTGTTTGTTTTGCTGTCAGTTAGATTTTGGTATTCTGTAAACTAGTCCTAATAACAGATTTTCTTTATCATTTCCTAGTCATACCAGTATTGTTTCTGAAGGCCTTTGTTTGTTATGTATTATTTTATAACTAAAGGGATACCATCGTACTTGACACTTTAAGGGAGAAACATTTAATGATCAGGCTTTCTTCTCCACTGAAAAATGTTTCAGACGAGTCCTGCTTCGAAATCTTGAGATTTAAGACAAAAACATCATCACGATCATGTACGTTTGCCCTTTCAGGAACAAATTAAAGAACAAAAAGAATAAAGAGAAGTGATAAGTGAGAGAAGAAGAAGCGGGTAAACGAGTAGATTGATGAAAAGCAGAGTAGGAATAGCAGAGTAAAAGGGAGTGCGAAATAAGATTCTCAAATAATGGGGCTCTTCGTGTCAGCTCTCTCAAGGGCCAAGGTGTTGGTTGTTACCCTCTCTCGCGGAAAACCAGGCAAATCGTGCATGAGCGAGGAAGAAAGAACAACGGAATTGAATTGACGGGAAAGGGACAGACAGAAACGTTTTCCACTGAAAACGTGCTTTCACGTTTCTTCAAGTTTTCTTACAAGGAGACGGCTTTTATATGTGGGACTGCTAGGGAAACGGTAGACTTTCCATTGAAGGAAATGGCCCCTATGAACATGTTTACTTGTGTTAAACGAGGCGTCTTTTCTTAGAAGGGACGCGAGATGTATGATGTTAACGAAGTAGGTGGCCATAAAACTCCTGTGGAAGCCCTTTGAAACCCTTTCAGAGAAGCCACAGAATTGACAGAGACAGACTTAGCATTTTTTTTCTTCTCAGAATTTATAGCACCGATGCCACAGAATTGACCAGATAGACTTAGATATTATATATATATATATATATATACATATATATATATATATATATATATATATATATATATATATATATATATATAATATATATATATATATATATAATATACATATATTATATATATATATATATATATATATGAAATAATATATATATATATATATAATATATATATATATATATGTATACTATACATAATATATATTAGCGTATATATATATAAGTCCACCGTCCCCAATTAGTGGGGTTTTAGTTGATAATAAGTCCACCGTCCCGTGAGGTCAATGGGTTAGTGCGTCCCAGTAGTCCTGAGTTCTCGTCCGTCGCTGGTTCGACCGCGACGGACGAGGACTCAGGACTGCAGGGACGCACAACATTCGGCGCAATGGGTTAGTGCGTCCCGGTAGTCCCTGAGTCCTCGTCCGTCGCTGGTCTGACCCCACGGACGGTGGACTTATTATCAACTAAAAATTCCTTCGGTAACATATATGAAAAATATATTATTTCCGAGGTAGAGCAATTGATATTAAAGGACGTTTGTAGCTTCTGATTGTATATGAATCAAGTGATGTGATAAATAGTTTATATATATAGGTATATATATATATATATATATATATATATATATATATATATATATATATATATATATATGTATATATATACACACACACACACACATATATATAGCACATATATATATATATATATATATATATATATATATATATATATATATATATATATATATATACATATATATAAATATATATATAATGTATTATATACATAAATATAGATATATTATATTTATATATATATATATATATATATATATATATATGAATGTCTTTTTCCTGTATTATTACCACAGTGTAATATGAATATAAAAAAAGGCCCATAAAACACTATTTAAACATTTGCAACCATATATTTCATTTTCTGCTTCTGTGCCTGTTCATATTCTACCAGTGAACAGGGGCACAGAAGCAAGTCTTCGAAATGTATGGTTGCAACGTTTAAATAGTGTTTTATGGCCTTTTATATTCATATATATATATATATATATATATATATATATATATATATATATATATATATATATATATATATAATTTTTTTTTTTTTTTTTTTTTTTTTTTTTTTTTTTTTTTCATGTTACACCACTTGTTGTTTTGATTTAGCATCCTACGTTTCCCCTCTTTTCCGTCGTATGTTTTCATTACAATCTTTGCGTGGAATCTCGTATATACATCCCGTTTTATTACTCTGGCTGTTTTTGTTACATCTGAGAATTTCTCATAACCAGGTTCTTAATTGTTCCGAGTGTTTTGAAAACATTTCTACCCAAGGGCCTAACAGGTGTCATGATATCGTCAAACCAGGAAGTTTTTGCATGCAAACTCTGGAACTTATTTGTCTGGGCATTAAACGTTTAACGGGCTTTATAAAAAGTATTTTCGTCACTAAAAACATGAAAAATAAAATAGCAGTGTTAGTGCTTTGGAAAGATTAGAATAAGAAGTAAATGTAAGAGCAGAAGTTTTTAAAATGCCGCCAAGTGAAAATTACCGCTTATTTATAGTTTTTCTTGCATTTGCTTTAAGCGTGCCGAATTAAGGTTCATAATATCCCTTACAATTCTGTTCGGTTAAAGTTTAGGTTGGAAGTAAATATGCGCATTTTATCTTTCCTAAAAATTCGGACAAGTCAAAGCGCTTTGATATATAAACTTACTACTGGAAAATCATAATTCGATTTTATATTGTGACGACTGATAAAATCCACATTCGCATGAGGTATCACTTTGATAGCGTGTGTGTATTAAAAAACCATCTTAACTTATTGTCTGTCTCCATGGATTGACTTATGTTTTCATAACACTATGTAAATAAGGACAAAATGATAAAAAATATGTATGTAATCCTAATATAAGAGTTTCCTCCACCTTGGGGTGGGGGGAAATAGACTATCCAATTGCTTAATCCTTCAAAATATAGCTGTTATATTTAGCTTCTTTGTATGTATGTAGCTCGTGTTAAGTTTTTAGCTTTCAGGATTCCAGTTACCCTTACCATAGATTAAGTATAGCTGTTTTCATTAGTAAACGCCAGATCTAACTTGTGGAGTACGTCAAATGTAAGAACAAGTACGATGAAGATTTTCAGAGGTCAAGTATATTGTCCCCCACCCCACCCGCTCCCCGAGGTAAGTCAAAAAGCAGTAGCATCGAGAAAAGACAAGTTAATTATATGAGACTTTTCTCCCGGTAAGCAAACTTTCGAGGACACCTAAAGAAAAAGTTAAGCAAGGTTGAGAATGATTTTGTATTCCATTAAATTTCTCTTTACTTACATCTTTATTCTATTGTTCCACCTTATGATTCTTAATTTCAATTATTAGACAAATTTATTACTTTTAGTCCTAATCAGATCTTAATCACTCATCTACTGCTAATTTTAGAAAAATTACCTTCTGAGATTTAGACTTCGTAGGTGATTTGTTTAAAAATTTGCACTGTTCATTTTAAGTGACAGTTATTTTCCTAGTTCAGAACTACCTAAGCTTCAGTTTCTAAAAGTTATCCCCTATGCAACCATTTCAGTTATTTTTAACAACATTAGCCGGAGTTTAGGTTTATAATCATCCTTTTATTGAGTATCAGTCACTTGCAACTCCATTAATTTAATCTATTGGTAAATCGTTCTTAACAGAGTGGTGAATAAGAAAATGTAGCGTACGTTCTTCATTTCACCTTGAAAAGTTAATGTGTCAGACTACAATCACATTTTCGTCCAGACAGGGTTGATAATATAATCCCACAACAATGTAGCCTATACCACTAGACCTAACCTAAGCATTACACGAATAGCCTAATGGCCTGTCCACACTAGCGGGCATGCCCGACGGGCACTTCCAGCTGTTCATATTTTCTCTCGCTTCTGAAGCAGTGTTACCAGACAATCGCATCGTTCTGGCTCCATATGCGGTCGGTCTGTATAGTGGAACGGGTTATGGGAACAGTGTTTGCCCGCCGGGCAGTGCCCGTTAGTGTGGACAGGGCTATTTAGGTAACAAAAACCTGCCGAGAACGTCAAAGAGATCAGGATATACTAGTTAAACCTGCATACTATGTATTATAAACAAAGTCTCAGAACAATTCGCACATTACTATGATAAACAAAGTCTCAAAACAATCCACACATTACTATGTTCCACAAGAATAACAGTAAATAATAAAGGCATTACTTACAACCGTTAAGAGAACAAACGGTGATCCCTTAACGACTCTACTAAGGAACCAGAGAACGGACAAAATAATTAAAAAATAAATATCAATTCCCTTGTAAAAGTGTTTCAGCCAAGCATAAACGAACATGGTATACAACTAACCAAGTAAAATGAACAGCAAAACAAGATGAACAACCTTCCTGACACATACCATTCCAAAAATAAACTTTAATTCATATCACTTAGATAACCTATATCAAAATGTATCGGAAGGACATTCACATCTTTATCGCAATTTCTTACTAATTATATTTCAAGATGACACTGATATTTTACTAACAGATAAAACATCAGTAGAACGATTAGTAGTGTGTATATTCTAGAGTTTGTTTATGTGCAAGGCATTCATGTCTTTTCTTCTGAAGTCATTATGTTAATGCAATGCTCTCATAATTCTTAAGTAAAGTATTTACAAGTTTGTAAGAATAACCATCGATAAAGTTATGGTCTTAAGTGTAAGTCACAGTTATGTGGGAAAGCTGGTGATGAAAAACGTTATTTTTATTTTTGGTGTTACAGTATCTCTATCAAATTTAATGTTAAAGATGCCAAGAATTATACGTAATATATAAATGTCAGCCACAAAAATTCACTCCTGACCTCTGTATGTGATAATTTTAGAAATGTCGAATCCACGTGGATGGAACTGTACTGGGAAAAGAAGGATAAACTAAAATTAAAATGATAATCATCTAGGTACTGACTAAAAGAACGAAAAAATGCATGCTTACAAGTGACTTATGTACGTAGCCGAGTAGAATAATAGAAAAAAAAAGTGTTCGGTTTGTACGCGTGGACAGCTGGGAAAAACATAAAAATGTTTTAATGTTTTTCCCAGAAAAAGCGAGCGAATGTGTTCCTCAAAATTCGGTAAAAAAAAATTATGTTAACTTGTGTAGTTCTGTGTTCCAGGAAAATTAATGGAAATGTATTTGAAGAAAAGGTGAGCGTAAATGAGTTCCATTGAGTAAAGAAAAAAATCTTGAGTTCATGAATTTCGCGTAACTTTCATTTGTCCATGTTTAGGGGTTTGGCGAAAAGTAAATATGCCTTTTCTAGCTTAATTTAAAAAAAAAAATAATAATTTCGGTCGGTTCGAGTTTATTTCGGGAAAATTACATGGCGGGTCGAGTTTGTTTTAGGACAAAGCACGTGCAGTAGTTTAACTTCAAGAGGCGATACTGTTCAAGCTAGTTTCAGAAAAGAAAAACACGAAGTTTTGTTCGAGTTTGGTTCACGAAGAACGCCTGTATCTTTGAGATTAATTTTAGAAATTAACATTTGGCTCTCTTCAAATAAATGTCGGAATCGAATGCGTTTTATTGGAGTTCACTTGAGGAAAAGTGTGTTTTATTTCGAGCTTTTTTCAGGTATACAAACATAGGGGACATCATAAAAGGAAGTAAATTTAGTGGAAAGAATTTCAGTCATTTTACATGATTGAACCTCACTGATTCACAAGAAGTACAGTAAATTGTTTGATAAAATTATACTTTAGATCAGAGAAGGGACGACACTTAGAAGGTGTAGTAAACGACAATATGTTATTTATTTTCTCATAAGAAAGCAAATACAGATGTTCGATTTGCATGATTTCATACTTATCTGCATATATAAAAATGGATGTATGTATGTGTATGTGTTCCAGCATAACTCTGAGACTCATTGAGCAGTTTCAACCAAACTTGGTATACATATGACTTTCTATCTGGAAAAGAATACTGTAGGGGTAAGACATCACCAGCACCAAAGAGGGTTTGGGGGTGGGAAGGGCTTCCCGGAAACGGGGCTGGTTCTGCCCGTAGAATTAGTAACTAAATAAACTCGACGAATTTACCATATCTAATTTTGGTATACATATGAATTACTATCTGGAAATGAATAATGTTAGGGTAAGACATCACTGGCACCAAAGGGGGTTGGGGGTTTTTGGAAAGGGGGTGACATGTAAAAATAACCAAAAACGACAGATATTAGTGTCTAATCCATAGTTTTCGAGGTCGCTGAGATGAATGGTGATTCTCCCGATGCCCTTCAAATCCAATTTCAGCCCCGATAGGAATGGGGGTTGAGAAGGTGAAATATAAAATGTCAAAAATGCTGGGAAATGTAATTGATGCAACTATCTTTACAGGAAAGGCAGAGAGTGAGAGGGAGAGGAAGTGAGAGAGTAGAGGGGGGTGTTAGGAAGGAGAAAGAGGGAACTCTTCCTGAGAGAGAGAGAGAGAGAGACAGAGAGACAGACAGACAGAGAGTTTTGTTAGTCATCCAGAGTTTTCCCAGGCAGGTTGGTTTCAGCTAATATATATATATATATATATATATATATATATATATATATATATATATATATATATATATATATATATATATATATATATATATATATATATATATATATATATATATATTAACATCTTTTTTCCTCATATGTTGTGCTCCGGCAGGACCCCATTTACCTGTCTTAATTCTCCCTATCTTCTGATTGTTTCATTGTTTCATTGTAAATATATGTGTTTTAGTTAGCCTGAGAGTTTATCTCCAAAAACCCTTTCCAGTAAGGCCTTCAGCTTATTTTTCTCTTGTTATGTTCTATCATTCCAGGTAATTAGTCAGGTAATTACGACAGGTAAATGGGGTCTTGCTAGAGCACAAAATATGAGGAAAAAGATGTTAATTGAGGTGCCTGGGATTCCAATTCAAGGGTGCCACAGATTGAATTGCAATGGGTTTTCCATGGCAATGAAAGCACAATCAAAGCAGAGGGTCCACAGCGATAGAACTCTGTTTTGCAATGGAAAATTCATACAATTACTTGGCGAATTAGCACAATTAAGAGTTCGAGGTTCCACTAAGGACGCCAAGGATCCTCGGTTATAAAACACAGTTGAATCACTTATAACACAAGTTAATAACAAAGTCACGTTAAGGTGGGAATTGTGCTTGGTAAAGGAAAATATTCAGAACAAGAAAAAGAAATACGTGACTGTTAAACCTCAGATTCCTGGCACTTTACCTTATTCTGGAGAGATGAGTCTTTGTAGATGTACCAAAATGGAGGGGGGCGAGGATTAGAAAATTGGTGCTGGAAAAGATACTGGACTGGATAGTCAGCCACGTGGGTCAAACTCTGTGTGTGTGCCTCCCAAGCGTGGGTCATGCAGGCCTATTTATTCCTTCCGCTGGATTAGTCTTCATTAGTCTTCCCATTCTCCAGGTGGGCCCATTTTCTGTCGTGGAACATATGATTTTTTAGGCGCGCTCCCCTGACCTCATGGGTAGCTCTTTGACCACGTGGCAGGCGCCATGACCTCATGGCTGGCCTGGGCGCCCTGTGGTTCATCCATCTTTCACTTTCCCAATTGCCATTGCTCAGTGCCTCCCACAGCTCTGGCTCAGGGTCGCCAAGGGAATAATAACGAGAGCTGTAGAGAAGAATCAATTCCTCCATGACTGACTGTTAGTGTCATCAGGGAGACAAATGATTTTACTGTAGGTTCTTGAAAGGCGAGTTGATTTGAGAAGGGTACCCCTCATTGCAACTCCCCCAACAAATTAAGTATACATAGTTTAATCCAGACCCACTGAGCTGATTAACAGCTCTCCTAGGGCTGGCCTGAAGGATTAGACTTATTTTACGTGGTTAAAACCACCTGGTTACCTAGCAACGGACCTACAGCTTATTGTGGAATCGGAACCACATTATACTGAGAAATGAATTTCTATCACCAGAAATGAATTCCTCTAATTCTTCATTGTCCAGCCGGAGAATCAAACACAGGCCTAGCAGAGTGTTAGCCGAGTACAATATTGACCCATCAGTGAGGAACTAACTCCCCCAACAAGTTGACATATCACACCTTGAATTGGGTGAGAATGTCTACAAGCTAGGAAAATTGACTTTCATGAAATCTTCTCTGTTATTGACTTAAAATTAGTATTTCTTTGGTAAAGTAAATGCAAGTTATGTCACATCAGTGTTCATGATTACGTTATCGCAGAATGGAATCGCTGCTGGAAGTTAATGACTTGGGTAAGTTTTACGGTTAAACTAAAGCATCATGTATAGCAAATTACGAGGAAAAGGCATTGCATGAATTTATATCTCATGACTTAATGTTACAACATAAGGTACTGTTATAAAATTATTACTAGAGTAGTATCTAGGAGTTAATCATGGACTAAAATATAGTCAACTTTGTTGTGCAAAGTCATGTGGCTAGTTGCCTCGATGAGGCGGTACAATTACAGTACTCATGGTCTTATTTTAGGTGGTGCCACGGTACTTAGATATGATGAGGCACTGTGTCAGACATGGCGCTAGTGTTGCGAGGGCCTAATGGCTCTGATTTAAGTACAATTTAAATTTCCTTACATGTAGCTGTATGGTTTGAGAGTCAGGGACTTTTGGAGGCCAGCCGATCTGGCTGTTGGCACTCAGGGTGATCACAATGCAAGAACAGTAAACATGAAGTAATGATAGCTGCAAAGAAAAAAGTACAGTAAGAAAGTACCATATGTTTCCTAGGGATGTTATTTTGGGCGGAAGTAACATGACTCTTAACTCTGGAGTGAGTGCCAAGTTACTCGGGGAGGGGGGGAGGGATAGCAGGGCGCCATTGATAGGGGCATTAGCCCTGATGTCTGGAAAGTACATCAGTGATTTTATTGTCTGTACCCTTGATATGTTCGATTCTCCAGTTGTAATCTTGGAGATCGAGGCACCAGTGCATTGGTTGCTTATTCTGATTCCTAAAAGTCGTGAGATACTTAAGGGGGTTATGATCAGTAAGGATGGTTAAGGAGAATTTATGATCAGCATGATAGGATTTGAAGTATTTCATAGCCAGATTCATACCCAGGTGCTGTATTGGGTTTGAGCCATGTTGAGCTTCTTGGAGTAGTAGGCTAATGGGCGCCTAACCTCATCCTTTTCTTGGAACATGACTGCCCCAATACCGATGTTGCTGGCATCTACAGCCAGGTAGAAGGGCCGGTCGTAGTCAGGTGTATGGAGAACTGGTTGACTGATGAGGACGGCCTTCAGGCGGCACTGTTCGGTCAGGTGTCTGACCCTTTTCCAATGGCCACACACAGGTTTCTTTGGAGGATGCCCATTCTTGGGCTGAGTTGACCTGGAAGTGTGAGAAGGGGGACTGATATCCCATTCCAAGGAGCTAACAAAGGGATGGAAGGTGTCCCAATCATCCTCCAAGTGACAGCACTTGGCAAATGTCTTGGGGGATTTCTCTCAGAGGTGGGTGGCGAGAGCACTGGAGGCATAGTATAAGTCTTCAAGCTGTATGCACTCAAGCAGGACCTCAGGTGGTGATGCCTAGGGCTTCCAGCCAGCACTTGACAGCTCGGGACTTATGGTATACCCTTTCAGTCTGGGTTCGACCTGCTTCCTTGGCCTGGCTTCACCAACACAGTTTCCAATATTTGGGGTGATCTCATAGGCCTTGATGATGTTCTTTCGGACCTCCTCGAGGGTCCCTTGTTCTTCCAGGGTAAGGAAGTGGAAGGCAACTGCACCCTTTCCGAGGATCAAGGAAGCTTCTGCAGGAGTGGGCGCATAGGTTGAGAATACCCGTTCTATATGGTCAAGCCAGCCTTGGGTTTGGTGTCAATCCATTTGGTTATTAGAGAGTTCATGATGTTGAGAGTGGACTGGGGAGAGGTCAGAACTGGGTTATTGTCCCTAAGATGGGTGAGGGCAAGCTCATGGGCTCTCTTTCTCCCTCTCCTGTCTTTCTTTCTCCTTTTTCTTCTCTTCCTTGGATTCTTTCTCCTGTCTCTCCTTCTCCTCCTTGGCTTCTTTCTCCTGTCTCTCCTTCTTCACAGCAGCTTCCTGGGCTTGGACCCAGGCAGCCAAGAGATTTCCCTTAAATCCCATCCCCTTTCCAACCTCCATGAAAGCTTTGTAGTTCTCGGCCTGCATGGTGCTGGAGTGTTTAGGGAGTTGGAGAAAAGGAAAAAAAGTGGGGGTAAGAAAGGTGTTTAGCCGGGCAAGCAATGGCACAGAGTGGAAATGGCACTCTGTTGTGGACAGGGCGTGGTTAGTCAATTTGGGCACATGCAGTGTGGATCGGGGATAACTGAAGGTCAAGTCACAGATGGCGCAGACTTGTAGTAGCCCTGAAGGTGCGGGTAGATCATGGTTCACGTGAGGCTTTGTTCCGGGGAAGGGTTCAGGTTCGTTCAGACGTATGGGTAGTGGCACGGGCGTACAGGCTCGATCCAGAGAATCAAGTGCAAGAGTTGGAGGTTTGGTTTGTGGACCAGTTCTGGGGTGTTCAAAAGAACGTATGGTGACACTAGGTAGTGCGGAGCTCATCTCAGGGGTAATTGAGTGCAAGGATTAGGGGCTTGTCTCGTAGAGCGGTCTCACTCCGGGGAATCAAACATGAGAATTTAAGGTTTCATTTCAGAGAACGGTTTCTTGTTTGTTCGAGAGAACGGATGGTGGCACTTTGTAGTGCAGGGCTCGTTCGGGGAATTGGGTGTAAGAATTTAAGGTTTCATTTCAGAGAACAGTTTCTGGTTTGTCTGAGAGAACGGATAGTGGCATTTTGTAGTGCGGGGCTCATTCCGGGGAATCAAGCTTGGGAATTTAGAGTTTCGTTTCACAGAATGGTTTTTGGTTTGTTTGAGAGAACAGATAGTGGCACTTTCTAGTACGGGGATTGTTCTGGGGAATCGAGCATGGGAATTTGAGGTTACATTTAAGAGAACGGTTTCTGGGTTGTTCGAGAGAATGGATAGTGGCACTTTGTAGTGCAGGACTTATTCTTGGAATCAAGCGTGAGAATTTAAGGTTTTGTTCGAGAGAAGAGTTTGTGGCACTCTGGGCGCGGACTCGTTCTGGAGAATCAAGCGTGAGAAATTGGTGTTCGTTCTGGGGAACGATTTCTGGGGGTGTTCAAAAGAACGGTTTGTGGCATTCTGGGTGCAGGCTCATTCCGGAGAATTGAGGGCTAGGATTAAGGGTTTGTGGGAGCCCTCGATACCGTGTAGGTTCGAGTAACTTGGCCGTATTCGATAACACGAAAGCTTATTAAATGGTTAGTGTAAGCCTTGGTGGAGTCTGTGTAGATGAGAGACACGTGGAACGGGCGTGTGTAGGTGAGAGACACGTGGAACGGTTGCAGAGTGGGAGGAGGCTTACGCAAAACAACTTGGGTTGTTTTTCAGTACACAAATGGATGTGCACGTAAAAGGGTAGGATTGATTTACAGTGAATAATACATGACAAGCATGGTTCTTAAAGTTATCATGCAACAGGAACGTTTATTCTCAGTGGTCACATGTGCAAAGGATTTTAAGCTACAAGAAAGTTTGACCTGGCGAGGACATGTGATCATAATAGTACATGAATTTATGTTATGTTAAGAGGTCTCAAGGTAATGTTTTGGACAGTACTCGGTCATGTGTGGGCTGACCATGTGGTTTTCTAAGAGAAGTTTCGCGTGAAGTTTTATGAGACAGGGGCAAACAATATTGGGAAAGTTTCCCTCTCCTCTCAGCTGATCTGGATATGGAAGCGAAAAGTGCTTACGTATGCGGACTCATGAAAGGTTAAAAAGGAAACGACTCGTACATGCAAATGGCTCAACAGCCAAGAATGAATGAGCTTCGTAAATGCAATTGTTAAAAAAAACAGACTTGGAATTCTGGAGTTTATATAAAAATTTGATGAGTGCGCTACTGCATTTGTGAGAGAGACAAGCAAAGCATAATCGCTCTCTGTACCTTAGTGGGGTTGCCAGATGCTGTGTTCCTAGCTAAAAAATATGGACAGCAAATTGCCCAGAGCACGTGGAGGGAAGGAATAAACGCACTTTTCCCTTTTACCACATTTGTAACACTTCACTTCCTAGCTAAAAGCTAACAACTTAAGTCATGCAATTTTGCTAACATGCAGTAGCAGAAAATTCTTGTAGTTCGAATGGCAACACTCTCTTGTTATGAGGTTGCTCAGTCAGTATGCACGCGGAGATTTTAGAAAAAATTTAGAAATTCCATGTACGATTTATGATCGCAATAATATTAAATTAACAAAATAGTTACACTGTGTACCTCTGTTTGATAGTATGTGCTTGGTTAAGGGGATAGCTAAGGGATTCGTTTCTCGTTTTGCACCCAGCTTAGCAAGGCTAATTGCTGAGAGCTGCAATTTTGCAGCCTGCAAGATCATGAGTAATGGTCACCACTTTTATGTTCAAAGTCTAGGGAGAGTAAACTTATCACAAGGAGAATGCTGATCTGACTAATTACCTGGACTGATAGAACATAACAAGAGAAAAATAAGCTGAAGGCCGTACAAGAAAGGGTTTTTGGAGATAAACTCTCAGGCTAACTAAAACATATATTTACAATGAAACAATCAGAAGATAGGGAGAATTAAGACAGGTAAATGGGGTCCTGCCGGAGCACAAAATATGAGGAAAAAGATGTTAATTGAGGTACCTGGGATTCCACTTCAAGGGCACCGCGGACTGAATTGCAATTGGTTTAATACGGCAATGAAAGCACAATCGAAGCAGAGTCCACAGCAATAGAACTCCGTTCTGCAATGGAGAATGCATGTGATTACTTGGCGAATTAGCGCAATTAAGAGTTCGAGGTTGCACTGAGGGTGCCAAGGATCCTCGGTTATAAAACACTGTTGAATCACTTACAACACAAGTTAATAACAAAGTCAGGTCTAGGTAAGAATTGCACTTGGAAAAGGAAAACGTTTAGAACTGGAAAAAGAACTACGTGACTGTTAAACCTCAGATTCCTGGCACTTTACCTTATTCTGGAGAGATGAGTCTTTGTAGAAGTGCCAATATGGGGGGGGGTGGCTAATTGGGAAATTGGCACTGGAAAATATACTGAACTGGATAGTCAGCCATGTGGGTCAAGCTCAGAGGAAGCGGAGGTCAGTGGGCAGTGACTCTGTGATCGCCACTGTTTTGTGTGTCTCTCCCAAGTGTGGGCCGTGCAGGCCTATTTGCACCTTCCGCCAGATTAATCTTCCCATTCTCCAGGTATGCCCATTTTCTGTCGTGGAACATATGGTTTTTTAGGCATGCTGCCCTGACCTCATGGGTAAATCTTTGATGGCATGGCAGGTGCTGTGACCTCATAGCTGGCCTGGGCGCCACTTGGTTCATCTGGCTTTCACTTCTGTTTTCCCCAATCGCCATTGCTCAGCACCTCCCACAGCACTGGCTCAGGGTCGCCTTTAAGTAGTGCCTGCAGCCATCGGACGAGAGGGATATTGTCTCCAAGGGAAGCTTAGTGACCTGGAAAAGGGCTTAACGTAGCCACAAGTTCAGGGAAGAGAATAAAAGGCCACCAAGAGAATGATAACGAGAGCTTTAGAGAAGGAGCAATTCCTCCATGACCAACTGTTAGTGTCATCAGGAAGATAAATGATTTTACTGTAGGTTCTTGAAAGGCTAGTTGACTTTGGAAGGGTATCCCTCATTGCAGTATTTATATTATACATTACTAAAACTCTGAAATGTTTGTTTGTGTTTACTTGTTTGCTTGTTTGCACACTTCAGCACACGATTAATTGTTAATTTAGCTGTTCTCCCCCTCCCATCCCTCATCCCTTCCCCGTCCCTCTTTCATCCCTCCCCCTTTCCCTCCCCTCCTCTTCCTCCTCCTCTCCCACATCCCCTTTCCTCCCCACCCCTTCCTCCTCCCCTCTCCCTCCCCTTCCCTCTTCCATCCCCATCCCTCTCATCCCCTTCCTCCCCTCCCATCCCCTTCCCTCTTCCTTTCCTTCCCTTTACCTTCCCTCTTCCCTCTCCCTTTCCCCCTCTTCCCCTCCTCTTCCCTGATCCTCTTCCCCTCACATTCCTCCCCTCACCCTTCTTCCTCCCCTCTCTTCCCTCCCCCTCCAGTTCACTCCTCTCTCCCCTCCTCCCCCCCCCTCCTACTCCCCTTTCCCCTCCCTTCCTCATTCCCTCCCCATCCCCCTCCTCTTCCCCATCCCCTTCCCCCTTCCCCTCCCCCTTCTCCATAAAGAGGGCTGGTGCTGCCCGTAGACTTTGTAACTGATGTGGTATATGAATTATGGAATGTTTAGGTCTTTCTATGCTGTTTGTTGCCAGAGAGTCTCAGATCATTCATTTAATCATTTCCTTACAATTTCTCGTACACAATCAATATAGCTTAGAGGAAACATACCAGCACGTTTGTTAATATTATTGGTAATGCTCCTATTAATGTTTTTTATTTATTAATAAGTATACACATACGATATATGATATATACATATATATATATATATATATATATATATATATATATATATATATATATATATATATAAGTGATCAAGCGGGCCACAGGTGGTCTAGGCAAGATCTAGTGGAACTGTGTCAAGATGCTGGTATGTATATACGAAGATGTGGAAATGCTCCTTTTTTCTTCACAGTAAAAAGAGACCCATTGGGCCGAGGGTGGAACGGTGTCAAAGGCCGTGATGTATATACGAAGGTATGGAAATGCTCCTTTTTTCATCACAACAAAAAGTGACCCAGTGGGACACGAGAGGAACAGTGTCAAGATACTATGATCAATATACGAAGGTATGAAAATGCTCTTTTTTTCATCACAACAAAAAGTGACCCAGTGGGACACGTGGAACAGTGTCAAGATGCTATGATCTATATACGAAGGTATGGAAATGCTCCTTTTTTTCATCACAATATAAAGTGACCCAATGGGCCAAGCGTGGAACGGTGTCAAGATGCTATGATCTATATGCGAAGGTATGAAAATGCTCCTTTTTTCATCACAACAAAAAGTGACCCAGTGGGACACGAGTGGAACATTGTCAAAATGCTATGATCTATATACGAAGGTATGGAAATGCTCCTTTTTTCATCACAACAAAAAGTGACCCAGTGGGACACGAGTGGAACAGCGTCAAGATGCTATGATCTATATACGAAGGTATGGAAATGCTCCTTTTTTCATCACAATATGAAGTGACCCAATGGGCCACAAGTGGAACGGTGTCAAGATGCTATGATGTATATGAAGTGACCTAATGTACACAGGAGGGAAACGGTGTCAAGATGCTTTTTCATATGGAAATGCCCTTTTTCACAAAAGAAAGTGACCCAATGGGCCACAGAGTGGAACGGTGTCAAGATGCTATGATGTATATACAAAAGTATGGAATGTTCCTTTTTCATCACACAATAAAAGTGACCCAATGGGCCAGGGTGGAACGTGTCAAGATGCTGATGTATATACGAAGTATGGAAATGTCTTTTCATCAACAACAAAAGTGACCCAATGGGCCCACGAGTGAACGGTGTCAAGATGCTATGATGTACATACGAAGGCGGAAATGCTCCTTTTTCATCCACAATAGTGACCCAATGGGCCCAAGAACGGTCTCAAGAGGCCATGATATATGTGAAGGTATGGAATGTTCCTTTTTCATCACAATAAAAGTGGCCCAATGGGCTAGGAATGTGGAGATAACAGTGTCAGATGATGCCATGATATGTGCTCCTTTTCATCACAACAAAAAGTGAAGGTTGTCAAAATGGATCTATGCTCCCGAAATATTCCTTTTCCGTCAAAATAAAAAGATGCTATGATCTATATACGAAGGTATGGAAATGCTCCTTTTTTTCATCACAATATGAAGTGACCCAATAAGGTGGAACGTTGTCAAGATGCTATGATGTATATACGAAGAACCCAATGGGCCACAGTGGAAAGTGTCAAGATGCTATGATGTATATACCTTTTTCATCACAATCACAACAAAAGTGACCCCTTTTTTCAGTGACCCAATGGGCCACGAGTGGAACAGTGTCAAGAGGATGTCATGGCCTCCTTTTTTCATCACAATATACAAAGATATGGAAATGCTTCTTTTTTTCATAAAAAGTGGCCCAATGGGCTAAAAACTGACCCCGTCAATAAAAGTGCCAATTGGCTAAGGGTGGAACGGTGTCAAGATGTTATAATCTATCACAACAAAAAGTGAAGTGGGCCACAGGTGGAACTGAAATATATGCAAAGATATGGAAATGCTTCTTTTTCATCACAACAAAAAGTGGAACCAATGTTATAATCTATATGGCCATCTGGTGGAACAGTGTCAAGATGCTATGATGTATATACGAAGGTATGGAAATGCTCCTTTTTCATCACAACAAAAGTGACCCAGTGGGACACGAGTGGAACATGTCAAGATGCTATGATGTATATACGAAAGGTATGGAAATGCTTCTTTTCTCATCACAACAAAAAGTGACCCAATGGGCCATGTGTGGAACGGTGTCAAGATGCTACGGTGTATATACGAAGGTATGGAAATGCTCCTTTTTTCATCACAATAAAAAGTGACCCAATGGGCCAAGGGTTGAACGATTTCAAGATGCCATGATATATATACCAAGGTATGGAATGTTCCTTTTTTCATCACAATAAAAAGTGGCCCAATGGACTAAGGGTGGAATGGTGTCAAGAGGCCATGATGTATATACGAAGGTATGGAATGCTCCTTTTTTCATCACAATAAAAAGTGACCCAATGGCCCACGAGTGGAACGGTGTCAAGATGTTATGATGTATATACGAAGGTATGGAATGTTCCTTTTTTCATCACAATAAAAAGTGGCCCAATGGGCTAAGGGTTGAACAGTGTAAAGAGGCCATGATGTATATAGGAAGGTATGGAAATGTTCCTTTTTTCATCACAATAAAAGTGACCCAATAGGCCAACGGTGGAACGATGTCAAGATGCTATGATGTATATACGAAGGTATGGAAATGCTCCTTTTTTCATCTCAATAAAAAGTGACCCAATGGGCCAAGGGTGGAACGGTGTCAAGAGGCCATGATGTATATACGAAGGTATGGAAATATTCCTTTTTCTGTCAAAATAAAAAGTGACCCAATTGGCTAGGGTTGGAATGTTGTCAAGATGCTATGATGTATATACGAAGGTATGGAAATGCTCCTTTTTTTCATCACAACAAAAAGTGACCCATTGGGCCACGAGTGGAACAGTGTCAAGAGGTCATGGTCTATATATATACGAAGATATGGAAATGCTTCTTTTTTCATCACAACAAAAACTGACCCAATGTGCCAAGGGTGGAACGGTGTCAAGATGTTATAATCTATATACGAAGGTATGGAAATGCTCCTTTTTTCATCACAACAAAAAGTGACCCAATGGGCCACGAGTGGAACGGTGTCAAGATGCTATGATGTATATACGAAGGTATGGAAATGCTCCTTTTTTCATCACAACAAAAAGTGACCCAGTGGGACACGAGTGGAACAGTGTCAAGATGCTATGATGTATATACGAAGGTATGGAAATGCTTCTTTTTTCATCACAACAAAAAGTGACCCAATGGGCCATGTGTGGAACGGTGTCAAGATGCTACGGTGTATATACGAAGGTATGGAAATGCTCCTTTTTTCATCACAATAAAAAGTGACCCAATGGGCCAAGGGTTGAACGGTTTCAAGATGCCATGATATATATACCAAGGTATGGAATGTTCCTTTTTTCATCACAATAAAAAGTGGCCCAATGGGCTAAGGGTGGAATGGTGTCAAGAGGCCATGATGTATATACGAAGGTATGGAAATGCTCCTTTTTTCATCACAATAAAAAGTGACCCAATGGGCCACGAGTGGAACGGTGTCAAGATGCTATGATGTATATACGAAGGTATGGAATGTTCCTTTTTTCATCACAATAAAAAGTGGCCCAATGGGCTAAGGGTTGAACAGTGTCAAGAGGCCATGATCTATATGCGAAGGTATGGAAATGCTCCTTTTTTCATCATAATAAAAGTGACCCAATAGGCCAAGGGTAACGATGTCGATGCTATGATGTATATACGAAGGTATGGAAATGTCCTTTTTCATCTCAATAAAAAGTGACCCAATGGGCCAAGGTGGAACGGTAACAAGAGGCGATGTATATACAAAGGTATGAAATGCTCTTTTTCATCACAACAAAAGTGACCCAGTGGGACACGAGTGGAACAGTGTCAAGATGCTATGATGTATATACGAAGGTATGGAAATGCTCCTTTTTTCATCACAACATAAAGTGACCCAATGGGCCAAGGGTGGAACGGCGTCAAGATGCTATGATGTATATACGAAGGTATGGAAATGCTCCTTTTTCATCATTAAAAAGTGACCCAATGGCCAAGTGGAACGTGTCAAGATGCTATGATCTTATATACAAGGTATGGAATGTTCCTTTTTCATCACAATAAAAGTGACCAAATGGGCCAAGGGTGGAACGGTGTCAAGAGGCCATGATGTATATACGAAGGTATGGAAATGCTCCTTTTTTCATCACAGTAAAAAGTGACCCAGTGGGACACGAGTGGAAAGGTGTCAAGATGCTACGATGTATATACGAAGGTATGGAAATGCTCCTTTTTTCATCACAACAAAAAGTGACCCAATGGGCCACAAGTGGAATGGTGTCAAGATGCTATGATGTATATACGAAGGTATGGAACTGCTCCTTTTTTCATCAAAATAAAAAGTGACCCAATGGGCCAAGGGTGGAACGATGTCAAGATGCTATGATGTATATACGAAGGTATGGAAATGCTCCTTTTTTCATCAAAAGTGACCCAATGGGCCAAGGGTGGAACGGTGTCAAGAGGCCATGATGTATATACAAAGGTATGGAAATGCTCCTTTTTTCATCACAATAAAAAGTGACCCAATGGGCCACTGATGGAACAGTGTCAAGATGCCAGGATGTATATACGAAAGTATGGAAATGCTACTTTTTTCATCACAATAAAAAGTGACCCAATGGGCCACTGATGGAACAGTGTCAAGATGCCAGGATGTATATACGAAAGTATGGAAATGCTACTTTTTTCATCACAATAAAAAGTGACCCAACGGACCACTGGTTGTCTAATATATATATATGCATTCTTCATTTGTAAGAACTAAGTCATTCAGACCATTTTCTGTTATTCAAGAGATGTTACGTATGACGAAGATTGTCTTGAACATTCTGTGCTATAAGGGATCTAAGATCTCTCTCTCTCTCTCTCTCTCTCTCTCTCTCTCTCTCTCTCTCTCTCTCTCTCTCTCTCTCTCTCTCGGCCTTGTTTGTTTGCAGTCTTATATTCTTGAGCCTTCAGTTTTAGACTGATTCTCTAAGAGGGATTTTATGCAATCTTTTTCTAGAATCTTTGCATGTATACTTCATATTACATAACTGCTCAAGATTGTATCGTTATGTACAGTTCTCAAAAGCCTTTGTTAAATGCCAAGCTTTTTTTATATAAAGTAAGTAGATTAAAAAAATGACAAAAAAAGGGAAGAGTGACCTTATACTGTCATGTACTCCTTATGTAACTGTAACTTCATTTTCTCAGCGTCGCAGCTTTGAATACACATACTTCACCTTTGCAAAAGTTGGTCGAGTTACATAAGCAACCTTCCAAGCCTTCTCCTGTCTTGTGACCTCGATATGTGTTATTCTTTACATGATTTTTCACTGTTCTTCGTTTTTAGGGATTCAACTGGATGTCGTTTGTATCTCCTTTTGTATTTGTGATTTTCAGAGTAGACTTTTCTATTTTCAGTTACGTTAAAATGTAGTGACATCACTAAGTTTTAAGTATCAGTAACTTTTATGAAGTGAGGCCTTTGGAAAATTCCGATGTCAGCAACCGAAAAATGTTGTGACTTCATTAGCACTCGCCGATGCAGTTAGTATAAAATATGATCTCAGGCTCATTTTAATAAACAGCGCTTGCATTTTTAAAAAATGAATAATTTTTCGATTTATTTTCACGCCGTCCCTTCTCAGTCAGTACTCTGAACTTTATACTTGATTTGTTTGTTGTTTATATATATTATATTTTATATATATATATATATATATATATATATATATATATATATATATATATATATATATATATATATATATATATATATATATATATTATTATATTAGAGGAGCCTTCCTAAGGAATGCTTTCAGATGCTATTTAGAAATGTATAAATAGTCGTTTATGAAGATGCTATTGAGAAATATATTTGATGGGTCAACAAAATGCTCTTGCAAAATGCACCCAAGCGTTACTGTGAAATGCAATCAAGTACTACTTAAAAGTGCGTTCAAATGATACGAAGAAATACATTTCAAGTTTTCGTCCTGAAATGCACTTAGATATAAAGAAGTGCATTCTGATGATGTTGAGAAATGCATTCAGATTTTACTAAGAAATGCCTTTCAAAACTTCTAAGAAATGCTTTCAGACGTAATCAAAAAACGTCGTGTACACTAATGACTCTCAGTGAGTATGCTTTACCTCCTCAGACCTCTTAATTTCTTACCTGCTCTGATGAATATTTTAAAAGAAATTAGGAATATGGACTTGCTTCTAGCAGTACTTCGTTTGTGAAATTGATCCGAATATTTGCTATGATCTTGACCTGGGGATCTTAGACGATCTATAAGATTTGTTGATATTGCATTTAATTTTTTTTTCTTTGTTTCTCTTATTTATTTTTATTGTGGTTTATTCTCATTTAAAGTAGCGTCTATGTCATTTTGGAGCTACATTTTAGATAAGTAATGTCTAAGAAGACATTAACTTGCCAAGGAATGCAGCTCCCATATCAGAAAGGTCTTTATCTTCATTTGCCCCAGAGACACATTTCTTTACTGAAATTATGAGAACTTGATCAAAAATAAATAACAATAATAATGCAAGAGACTGTAGGCTAACTAAGTACATTGCAGTTAAATTCTGCTTCAACCTACGTCTGATGGACGGCAACTTTTCAAATCACAATTCGCCTTCCTGTTGCCATATTTGTAACTAATTCCTGCGACTATCGGCAATTCAGGTATTAACTTGACCTTACGTTGCTCAACTTCGATGATCAAGTCTTTGAAAAGAGTATTATGTACACACACACACACACACTGTATATATATATATATATATATATATATATATATATATATATATATATGTGTGTGTGTGTGTGTGTGTGTGTGTATGTGCGCGTGTGTGTGCATGTCTGTTTGTGTGTGTTTGTGTTAAGTATGAATCCATTTTCCAAAACAGGGATAGCTCCAAAGAAAAGACAACACGATGTTTACAGCCATATTCATAATGTATTTGATGCATCATGGATGAACGTCCCCTGCAGAAAACTTTCAAAAAATATTCTCGTCATACGCCCCCACACAAGGCTCATCAGCAGTGCATCAAGGTGCCTTACCCACACGGCTATTCACCTCTGTCAGCGCCCTTCCTTTCCAGTGTCTCTTCTTACCACCTATCTAGCTCTTTCCAGGTCCCTCCGCCTCCTCCTCCTCCTCCTCTCCTAACACTTCAGAATTATACAATTCTTCCAGCTTATTGGCCTCCATTCTTTCCACGTAGTCAAACTGTCTAGAAATATTCAGCTCTACTCTTGATCATATGATGACCTGTTTATTGCTTCCGTAACCATACATACATACAGTACACACACACAACATACTTATATATATATATATATATATATATATATATATATATATATATATATATATATATATATATATATATATAAATGCATGCATGTATGTATGTATGTGTACTCATGTATCGCACATTTTGCGACTAAACTTTGTGGGGCTTCATATTTTTAGAAAAGTCTATTATTATCCTGTTTAATATCTATGTGATCATAGGAAACCTGTTCCTTAATGCTTTTCTGGAATACGTTCATTCCTAAATAATGGACCCTTATAAAGTACTGATGTGTGTTGAAATACCAGCGTAAAATATTTTCTTTATCCGGCCTACAATAATATCCTAGTCATTTTTATAATGCCCAATCGATGCTAGCTTATTAATAAAGTACAAGTCTCGCTATTTTCAAACCTATTTTGAAGAGATCATCAAGACATTTGTGACCAGCATCCTATCATTTATAATTTTTCTGATTCTAGATACCAAAATATTCTTAGCCTTTCTGAATTTACTTTGAACACGAAATCTGTAAACTAATGGCATTTGAAATCCCCTTGTTTTTCTTTTGTACTGCGTTAAGAATAAATTCTCAGAAATCCTCTTTCTTTAAATATTTTTTAACAGTGTTCTCCGTCAAAATATTCAGAATTCTATTTTGCTTTCAGGTACGTGGTTTTTTTTTCTATAAACTGAGTCACAATTTTATATTTCTCTAATATTTCCGTGTCTCAATTCTTTGTAACATTTTTCCAAACAATGTCCTGATTTTTAATTCAGTTATAAACATTTTCTCGAATTTCTGTCATAGTATCCCATTCTCCTTGACGATTCTAAACCGCGTTAAAACATCATCACAAAATGTTTTCATTTATGAATAACATAATTCGAATCTTTCTTAGAGAGTGATCCCCAAGGGTTTTAACCCGATATGTATCCACCTTTGCGACGTGTTTAGTAAAAGCCTGTTGGGGATTACCGTAAAAGGATAAACAAAAGACTGTAAATATCACAAATGTAATAACCCTCAAGAAATATTAGTCCTAGGTAACGACCCCCGAAAACCCTTGGGGGCCACTATCTAGGAAAGATCCCATAATTCAAATAGTCTTCAAATTTTTTTTTTTCATTTTTAAATCCGTTTTATTTCAGAGTGGCTTCCAGATCTCTTGAGGCTCCAAGAAATTCCTTCCATGCTTTTTTAAGTCAAAGACGTATAACTCGTGCACATTTTGAAAGCTCAAAAGACAAGTCACAAGAGAGAGAAAAATGTGAAGGAGAAAATGCTTTTATCCTTGCTTCTCTATTTTCCTTGATTTTACGTGAATTCTCTCTCTCTCTCTCTCTCTCTCTCTCTCTCTCTCTCTCTCTCTCCAGCTCTCTGTCGTCTATCCGTACTTATTGTGTGTCTGTTTAATTTTCTTTTTTATTCATTGTTCCTCTCACTCTCTCTTTCCTACTTGCTTATGTTCGCTGCACCCTTGATTTTTTCCTTAACTTCATGACTCTCTCTCTCTCTCTCTCTCTCTCTCTCTCTCTCTCTCTCTCTCTCTTCGATCTTGTTTTTATACCCATTGCTTTAAGTTCTTCTCTCTCTCTCTCTCTCTCTCTCTCTCCTCCTTTTTCTTGGAAATAGTTGCATAAAAGGTCAAATGTCCGATACCTCTAAAGTTCACAGTCTTTCCCTTTGCACAACACTTTCTTTCCCGTTACGTACCTCAATCCCTCTCTCTCTCTCTCTCTCTCTCTCTCTCTCTCTCTCTCTCTCCTCGGCTTCTTGCTCTCACCCCGGTCTTAATTACCTCTCATTACTTCATTAAGAACGGTTACCATTTTGAGCGATGTTAACTCGGGGAAATTACCGAGGAACTAATGGCTTGATTGACTGTGATTTCTTAGGTAAAAACATTCGTTTTCCAATTCATTATCTCTCCGCCAGACTGAAGGCACTTTTCCGTTAACGTTGTTTTAGCTATCATTATTGCTTGGTTTTGTGGTGTTGCTAAAGTTTTTGTTACTGTTCAGCACCCGACAATAAAATTCCTCCCTCTTGTGGTCATATTTCTAATTTTTTTTTCTAAATTGTATGTACCATGTGCAGAAAGCAATGTGGTACGGTATATCATTTTTTAATAAACTAATGGCATCGTTTAAGAAAATGAGGGCGGTACAATAATTCATCAAAAAAAGCATTTTTCGTCTGTATTTCTCTGGGACATAAAAAAGATCATTTAAGCGCTGACTTTTTTTATTTGTTCACGCAGGGTTACTTCGAAAACATTTGGCCTTTTAGAAGAAGATTTTAGTTTCTTTCAGTCCAAACCTCAAGTTTTGGTTCCTGTTTACTCTGAAATGTTTGAGTTGCTGTTCTATATTAAATATGTGTCATGCATCCTTGATGTTTTGCTAGGCCACAGACTTAGGTAGGCTTCGGGAGCTGTCTTCAGAGTTATATTTGCAGTGAAAATATGAGGCCGTTGACCTGAGTACTAGCAAATGCATTTTTAAGAGAAAAATAAGAACCCGGTTGTTAATGAAACTGATGCCGTTTGACCTGTGCAGCGAAATGAGAGCCTGCAATGCGATACAGTACTCTACGCATGTACTGAGAAGTCATTTATTAATCAAGAAGTGCTGGTCTGGAAAAGATTAACGCATCATTAACGAACACACTGAGCTTTACAGTTTTCAGATCCTTACTTTGCTAGTGTTCTTCTGACCATTACATATGGTAGACCTCGGATACTGAATTTTCATACTCTTAAACAGAAGTCTGAAAAGAAGTCTGAGCAGGATGACACACGGGCCTGCATCAATAGTCTCATGACAATTTTGACCAAGAGAGTAGACTTCGGAAGATGGCTGAAAGGATTTATTATGAGAAATTTCAAGTATTCAAGTGAAATGAGAAAATATAATTCTAAATTAGCTCATTTCTTTCAACGCAATGTAAAGGAGAAGATTATTGACAGAAAGAGGCTGATTTACCCCTCATCTATGACAGAAATAGTGCGCACAAGAACGTTTAGTTTGCAGACTCATAGAACAAAGAGATTAGTTGGGACTCAATGCACCTGAGGCCCGTGCGCGAATATGTCAAAGTAATGTCAAGGTAAATGACTCATTGTTCCCTTAAGTTGCAGTGACTGGAATAGGAGATGCTGTAAATTCAAAGCGTTGTATGACTCTAGATTTATAGAAAACGAAAATTAATTATAATCTAATAAATTATGGATATGAAAGATGTGTGTTTTGGGATGATTACCTGGTTAGATCGATCACCTTCAGGAGATCAAGGTAAATAAATGAATGCTTCTAATAAGAACAGACATCAATGTTCAAAACGAGACACGAATAAAATGCTAAGAGATTGCAGCGAATTTATAAGCAAATTTCAAAACAGCCAGAAGGATTGTCTTTTGCCCATAAATATGTTCGCGAAAGATTGAAATGATAGAACATGGAACACGGGTGGTAGTTCAAGCAGTCGGAAAAATCTAAAAGCTATGAGCTAAAATACTGATGTAGAATAGTATCACATGAAAAATGGAAGAAAGGTCGGTTAGTTTCATAAACTCTCATATGCTGTTATTTACAGTATTCAGTACATAAATGCTCAGAGGATCCATTTTCTACATTAATACATTTTCTGCATTAATTTTTGTTCGTGATGTTCAGAATTATAGGATGAATGGTTTAAATAGCAAATTATTAATACGGGAAAATGTCCACTTTGATTGGTTTAAATAGCAAATTATTAATACGGGAAAATGTCTACTTTGATTCATTAATCCAAATTGATAGAAAGTTACAAGACAAGATTTAGAGTGAATCATGTCACTACAGTTGGAAGCTGATATTCAGTAACAAATTTTTACCAGCTTATTGATTTATTGGAAAAGTCAGCGAGTCGACAGTATGCCAAAGTAGGTTAAACGGATTTTTATGTGCTTCCGGTGCAATGTTATTTTAAGACTGTCTCAGTAGAGGTATGTGAAGATTATGATTATAATCATCTGGATATGTCCAGTACCTAGTGTTGGTTGAAGTTATTTGTTGCTATGATCCCAGTGTGCTTTTGAATTCAAGGTCTTAACGTCTAAATGCATCGTCTTATATGCATTCCTTGTCGATGCCAGTATTCTTATCTCCTTGATTAAAAGTTATATCCATGACCATCATCAAAATGTTTGTTCCTTTGGTCATTATCATCTCGATTATAAGAATAGTTTGGGAAATTTTTAAATCTTTTATTTGATTGTGTTTTAAAATTATGTGGAGCAAACGTTGCAGCTGAAGAGATACTACATTGGCCTTCTTGCGAAAAGACCTAACCTGTTAAACCCAATAGTAAACAGAGTTTCTAAGGTCATTACTTAGCCTGGTTCAGATACAAAAAACAATACATTTTAAGAGGAAGCTTGTTTGCTGATGAGGAACTTACCTTAAGGAACTGGACGTTCCTCAGAACTAGAGCAGGACATTATTTAATGTGAATGATCTGGGTAACTTGATGGAGATATTTCACATGTTCATCCGGTCCCCGGTTATGTAGGTGTGGGAGATTGTGGTTCTTCCTTTTATGTGTACACACATATACATATGTGTGTGTACACACACACACACACACACACATATATATATATATATATATATATATATATATATATATATATATATATATATAAAGAAAGAAAGAAAGAAAGAAAGAAATGGTAAGACACATTTGTATATAGAATACCAACAAAATAGAATTTTATTTGTTATATAAGTAACTGAAAGATGTACAGCGTGAATGTGCATACAGTGTGGCCTTTTACTCGTAGCACACGTCCGTCCCTTCAGGTGAGTAATGTCGTTAGGCTGCAAGCAATAATTTTATTATTTCTACCATGCAAGCCTTCGGAGTTTTACAAATCGTTCTTTTTCCTTCTCTTAGAGTTCTTATTTGAGTAAAACTTGGGCACCGCTCAGTGTAAAGAATTAGATTTACATATCAGTCAACAAATTACCAAAGAGTCGCGTATGAAAATAAATAGTAATCATACTTCTATTCGCCTTTGTGACGACTTTCGTCCACTCTCCCGACGGAAAGCAAAAGTTTGAATAAATCAACGAAGGAATGAAAACTTTTCCGAATAGTTGCAAATTACATTACACCGCCTTTTCCCTTCGGCGTTTATGGCACGGGCTCAGGAGGGAGTCTTTATTCCTTAACACCTTTTGTGAAAAAAATACAAATTTGAAAAAAAGGCAATATCGGAAGAGATTTAATTAAAAGTTTATTTAGCAAAGTTGTTTATTGTCTATTTAATATCGCCTTGTAGTCGGTAACCCATTATAGCTGTACTTAGCTTGTTTTTTGCGTTTTATTTCAGGAACTTTGTGGGATTTCAGGAATGAAATTTTGAGAAATATCATATAGAGTTCCTTCAGAAATTATATGTGTATATATATACGAGATATACTGTATATATATAATATATAATATATATATATTATATTTATTATAAAAAGTGTCCAGGTCAAGTTAACAAAGTTCTTTTACCATCCCTCTCATTTCTTCATTTTTTCATTTTTCGTCCAGTTTGTTTTGTTAATCTCAGTTAAAGAAAGTAAGTATCGAACAACAGCCCTTATTTGATTGTCAGTTAAGAGATGATAAAAAGGTTCCTCTATCTCACTTCTTCATTAACGAAAAAAGTTTTCCAAACTTTTTATGTGGTGAAAAGGCAAAAGTTTCTATTTACCAATTTTTCTCTCTCTCTTCTCTTCTCTATATATATATATATATATATATATATATATATATATATATATATATATATATATATATATATATATATATATTTATATGATATACATATATATGTATATTAATATATATATATATATATATATACATATATATATATATATATATATATATATATATATATATATATATATATATTATATATATATTATATACATATGGACTGTATACTCTATATCTTTCTATAATATGGACTGTATTCCCTCTCTCTGTTCTTTAATCTCTCTCTCTCTCAGGACTTCTGGTTTTCAGAGAAACAAATGCTGTCAACAGCCCTCCGTAAAAATAGTTGGTACAAGTTTACCCTTTGTCACTGTGCCTCAAACACCACCTCCCCCGCCTCCCTGACCGGCCCACTATCTCCGACCCACTCTCATGTGCCCTACGCTCTTCTCTTCCCCTCCTTCACTTCCTCCTACTCCTCCTCCTCCTTCTAATCCTCTCCTTTCTTGTGTGGCGTCGGGGCTTCGCTCTCATCATCTGGCAGAGCCTGACTTTGGTAATTGCTTCTTCAAATACCCCGGAGGCTGACATCTCAAGCTCCGAGCTGGGGAGAATCCCTGAATGCACTTTTCCACGGGATGAATTTCCCCCCCAGATATTTCTGGGGAATTTCCCTGAATTCGGTTTTTCTCGCAGTGAAATCTTCACGGCATTTTACTTCTTCCCATTGTTCGCTTGATAGATTAAATGCTCTCGTTTGGACAGTTATTATTTTTACCGATAAGTCATATGGTAGAGAGAGAGCGTGATAAACAAGATTACTGAGAGAGAGAGAGAGAGAGAGAGAGGTGGGAGGGGGGTTGGAGAAGAATAATGTATTGTGGCTGGTAGGATTTTATTTCGGATCATGTGAAATTATGTGCAGTAATTTTTTTTTATTTGTAATGAAAAAAAATCATCCTCTGAATGAAATGACTCATGAAAGTCACATAAACTTTGAAGCTTCTTTACTTTGCATTCTTCTCAGATGAAGACATACTCTGGAAGTGATCCCTCAGTGAGAAGACGTTCGAGAGAAAACTCTATGAAGTCTTTGATACATAACTTGCGAGAATATCTGCATCATATGAATTCTTAGCATGTTTATGTCGGCAGAAAACGAAATTCCACCACTCCAGATGCCGGATGTTGCTTTTTCCATATTGTGTGAGCATTTAGCAACTATTGTTTTTCAAAAGGCTTTGTTCTGTTTCTCCAGGTATTGTATATCGAAGAATAAAGAATGAATTTGTACTGAGGTACGAAGTCAAATGTTGAGGTATTAGTATGAACTTGGAGTAACTGAATCTTCCTTCGTTTCTGATCTACGTATGAGTCTTATATTATCTCTAAATGCAAATATAGCTCTAAATATCCGATGCGTGCAACCAACACCTAGGCTATTATTCACCTTTGATTGGAGTGCTTAGTTATAATTAACGTCTAAATGCCTTCTCTGGGTACTTGTTGTCACCCTCAGCCTCTTAGTCATATTTCAGACCTAAAACATTGGGACTTAGTGCCATACACCATTGACAAAGAATAGGGAAGTTTAAAGCAATTTAATTCCTGATTTTATATATCGATATGTATATTAATTTTCTGGTGTCAAATACCGAGTTCATGGCATGACACCGACATTCGTGATCCTGGTAGCTATAACACCAGATAAATTCCAGTTAGTCACTCAGTGTGTCTTATATCCTTATCTTGGCTATTAGATTGCCAGTAAATTTTAACCAGAAGAGTTCAGTTATTGCTTAATGCGAGAAGGGCGTGATCGATGACCATTATTTTAAATAGGATTTTTGATGCTGGATCAGTTTGGTTAGTATCTGTAGACTATCCTTATTCCATTATTTTTTAAACAGGAGTTTTGGCCATTGATTAATTTTTGTCTGTGACTGAGGACTCATTTTATATTATTGCAGTCCAGAACTACTTTTCTAGAGTGTGGAGTCAATGATAGATTGTACAATGTTAGTCCCGGCTGAGTAAAATAAGAGAGAAATTGAGACATGTAATCCAGGTAAAATTTTTTTTTTCATTCTAGTTTTTTTTTGCTTTCTACTTTTCTACTCAGCATATTTTTTTAAATGATAATGAATGCTCATCATCTGTAGATTTCTACTAAAGAGGGATGACCGTATGGACAGACAAAAGATTGCCACATCCAGCCTTAAGAGTCTAACTGACGAATCACCACAGCTTCATAAACTTGCAGAGAGACTTAGCAAACAGTAAGTTGACACGCCTTACATAAGCCGTGTCATTCACATCAATCTTGCTCACACGGTTCCAGAATCTTGAGATCAATTTATTCTAACCCTAATGCAAGAAAATTACTGAAGACTTCCATCTGATACTTTTTTCACTGCCTTATCTTCTCCCATTCTCTCTAGACATTTGGATCATCTCAAATTACTCGAAGTCGTCATTTCACCTACGTTAACCTAATTCCACTCACGGCCGTATGTCTACATTTTTCACCGTTTCGCCCATCTCCACGCCAAATATACTTCGTTAGCAATGGTTTAGTCTCATCTACAGCAACATTTTCTTGCCCTTTCCTTCATTCATTTTCAGTTATCTCTTCATGCATCATAACGGTGCTCTCAGAATGATTCTCCCTAACATCTTATCATTGCATCTCAAACGACAGTAATTTTTCCTCCATTAAATCCCTTCTTTTGTTACCACACCATCTAGTTCTAGTATTATTTCTTTTAAAGATCATTTCATGTTTTTACCTTATGAAACACTTCACTGTCTTATCCCTAAATACCAGCACTTATGTTATTATGCCCACTTCTTATATTCTACTTTTCAGCATTTAATATATTAGTTAAATTGGTACACTGCACATTTCCCTTCCTAAGGGATCTCCCGTCTATTTTCACTTTCGCGTAAACCAAGTTGTTGCCAGGTAAACCATCAGCGTCTCCTCTTACATCCAGCAATGTACTCTACTATATACTCCGTTGGTGCAAAATCAAATGTCATCACTTCACCATTTTCTCTTTCAAATATATGCATGAGCATTTCTCTGGTGAATGAAATCGAGTATTCAGTCATCTCTGCAAACCTGTTATCATTATCATTCAATCCATTCTCTCCATACATCGACGCCGATGACAGTAATTGCAGCGCCGTTTTTTATGTCAAATCAATTTTATTATAAGCTCCTCCATACCCATACCTGCTAACTATTCAATGTCTTTCCCTTTCTCCTAATTCTGCATTCAGATTATCCACCACAGTCATCATGTATACTTCAGAGCCCCGATTTATTCATTTAATATTGCAACTTTTCTCCTTTTACCTTAATTCCAACCACAGTTGACCAAGTATCACATAGATAATCGTCATCTGTCTTCACAGTGTACTTAAAGCCCCAACAACTGCCTCTTTCGACCTTTCAATCTCTTTACTCTCCAGAACAACCACTCTTTGTCTTTCTTATTCCTAGTCTATTTCACTTTGGTAAATCTTAGCACTATAGCTGCTGTCTCTCTTTGAAAGTATCAAAGATCAGAACCTCAAGACCAATTTCATTTCAAAATATTAATACAATGTACGTGCTGCAAACCCGTTGCGTTACCCCATGCCATTTGGTGTACTTCAGAACGTACAGGCAACGAGGCTGGTGTGTAGTTTCTTGCCTAGCATATAACATGAACAATAAGAAGATCAGTTGATTAATGTTTGCCTCAAAGGAAAGTGACATTAAGTCATGAAAGTGGCCCACATTCCACAATTCTGTACAAGATGTTTCTCTGCCGCAGGACCTGGTTCATTGTTGTCCCACCCACCTGTCATTTTAAAGACATCAGTGCCTATTAGTATCGGTTGGCTACCCCTGCAGTAGCAGTCTGTCATAGGCTGCCTTGAAAGATTCATTGAGGCGGTGGACATCCAGTTCTTTAATGAATGTTCAAGACCACACTGAACATTAAAATTTATGTCTTCTATTTATGTACATATTGTAGTGTATTTGCTTAGCATTAACACAAACACTTTAATACTCTTGAGAAATTAATCCCGATTAAAGCAATTTTTTTAATATTCTTGAGAAATTAATCCCGATTGGAGCAATTGTATTGAATACTCCTGAGAAAATAATCCCGATTGGGGATTTATATTGAATACTCTTGAGAAAATAATCCCGACTGGACCAATTGTTTTCCTTGAAAATCTAAAGACGGAATAGATATAATAAAAGCAACGTAAAGTTCCATTTAATGCTTTTGAAAACGTATTTGTTGTAAGGAAAGAAAATCTTGAACACCTTTCTGAGAAAATAATCTTGGAAGAAGGGCGTGTTTTTCCCGAAAACCTAAAGACGCATTAGGTATCAGAAAAGGAAACCGAAAGATGGCTTTCTTTCAAGCTTTCGAAAAGACATTTATTGTGGCAGAAAAGTTGAAGACTCTCTTTGAGAGGAGAGAATGTTCCCGAAAGAAGCATTTATTTCCTCGCTGCAAGGAGGAGATAGGAGAGAGAGAGAGAGAGAGACGCTGCAGCAGCGCACGTACTGATGGTGAGTGGCATTTTGATTCCGGAAAAGGAACTTGAAGCGTAATGAGAGAATTATATCCCTCGGATGCTTCTCTTCACGAGAGCTATTTGTGTCTGCAAATTACGACACAAGGAGGAAATCGCTTTAGTAAGCTTCTGAACGACCCTCTTATCCTGTTTGTGGCTCAACTTTCGCGAATTCTTTATACCCCGGGAAAGACAGTCAAGAAGATAAGGGGAGGAAGAGGAAGAGGAGGATAAAGAGAGAGAGAAAGAGTAAAAGATTATGTTACACTCTCTCTCTGCCAGACTAACTTAACAAATTATTTTGAACTCGTTCTAAAGTCCAGCACAGGTTCACAAATAAAGTTGATTTGTAAGGAAAAATGGTTCCAGTTTACATTTACTCTCAGATAAAGTCTTTGAAATACACGGCCTTGTGATCTACGTAGTTGGAATGCCAGGTAACTTACAATCAGTCCTCCTTGGAATCATATGGGATGAACGATTTTAACAAAACGATTGATTCTTATGTTCACAATACTCAAAAGCCAATGCAGACTCGGCATATCAACCAAAAAAAAAAATGGTTATTGATCCTTGTTGAGACTTAACATAGTGCTCTCTCTCTCTCTCTCTCTCTCTATCTCTCTCTCTCTCTCTCTCTCTCTCTCTCTCTCTATATATATATATATATATATATATATATATATATATATATATATATATATATATATATATATATATATATATATATATATATATATAATAATATGATCTCCTTGGTCAAGACGACTCGGGTGAAGACACGGCCACTTTTCGCGAAAATCCAGTGTGCTTGTAGTAACTAGACCCAATACATTAGGTGTCTGACAGCTGTCCAACTATGCTTGGTCGCAGCTAGGATCGAGGAAGGCATGGGACAATCAAACTCTCCCAACCCTAAATACTAACTGAATCGTAACAGTAAACTGGATATTTCATATCATCCACAAAATAGGAAACATTACATTTCTTTCCCTACCTCCTAATATAAACATGAGAGATACTATTTCCCTTACTGTCAGTCTTAGCGTAATGGAGATTACATTTCCGTTAATTCATTCTTATAGTAGGGGAAATTTCCTTTGCTTTTTATCTACTTCTTAGGAGGGAAAAATTCCTCTCTCTGACAACTTGTAACATATTAGGGAGGTCAGTTTTCCTCAGATCTATGCATATTTTTCCTGTACTATTTATATCAACAAGATTAAATTTCCCTTAAAATTATCTTAAAGAGGCGCTGTTCATAGAATGGAAAATTACGTTTCCAATTACATTAGCTTCAAAGTGTGCTTAATTACACTTCCAATGTAATTAAACTTACTTGAAAATCTTCCTGAAAGCGATAACAAGAGGAATAAGAGTGAATAAATTAACAGTCGCAGGTAACCTGTAGGTAACTTCTCATGCAACAGGTCAATTCTCTTTATACATGTGAGGTAAGCTGTCGTGAACCTGAAAATGGATACATTATTATAACAAGAAATATCCTATAAAATATTAACCCTCCCAAGGCAGCGTGTCATATTATTCATTCAAATATAAACGGGAATAATGATATTTTCTCATATCTTTAAGGGATCGTTTCACGTTTTTTTCAGTTTTTCATCTCATAAAATCCGTTTGAATGTATCAAAAATGTTTATCCAAAACTTATTGTGAATGACGGTATATAAATTCTATATTAGTTTAACCGTTGATTACAAAAAATAACGTAATAAAAATTAATATATTTGTTTAATTAATTCAAATTTACAAAATTTTATCCATATCTTGACGGCATGCAGGGCCGCTAATAAAACAGGAGAATTTATAAAAAAAACAGTGATGAATTTTCAGAACTTGTAATCGTCAACATCTCTAAATTTATCTCTGAACTCCACATTATTTTATCGCATTTGAGAAAGAATAAAATGGTTTCAAAATAACATTTTGACGCATGACAATCCCCCAGCTCTTTTATTTAGTTTCATTTCAGCCGCAGGAAGTGAGGAAAGTGTTATTGCAGTCGACTGACCACAATAAACTAAAACTCGTCCGACATATTTTCTGTTTTTCCGCGGTTTTGTCCCGCCCTGGATGAGGCCGGCCATGAATATATCAACTGACAGTTATTTAATGCTTATCTGCTTTTTTCTATGGTTGACGATTGCTCGGGAACTACCACTTTCCGCTTCACGTCTGACGACTTTCACGGAGAGTGAAATTTTATATATATCTATATATAAAATATATATATATATATATATATATATATATATATATATATATATTATATATTTATATATATATATATATATATATATATTATATATATATATATATATATATGTGTTTGTATAAATATATGTGTATGTATATATATACATGTATATATGTATGCATATATCTATAAATTATATACACACACACTACACACACACACACACACACACACATATATATATATATATATATATATATATATATATATATATATATATATATATATATATATATATATATTTAATATACATATGTATTTATATGTTCATATACGAGGATTCGCGTATAACATGAAATTTATAATGTTTCTGTTACAACTCTTATCAATGTTTTTTTTTTTTTATTGCTGTTTTATTTACTTTCTCCATTAGTCAAATTCGACAGGAGAAGCCCATGTGAACAGATGTAATTACTCGGCCATCCGATTTGTTTGTAAGAATCAGATTTGTTTAGATGACAATTTTTCTGTGTGTTAGCTTTTCTTTCAACTTGCAAACCTGAAGCAGTCTCTGATTGCCTAGTTGTCAGAAAACTGTATTCTAACACTCATGCTCTTCTCTCTCTCTCTCTCTCTCCCTCTCTCTCTCTCTCTCTCTCTCTCTCTCTCTCTCTCTCTCTCTCTCTCTCTCTCTCATTTCATATTTAACCTTAAAGCATGGTTGCTATCATTAAGTCTTAATCATGTTAAATATCTTTTCTGTTCATTTTTTTGGTGAATTTTATCTCTCTCTCTCTCTTTCTCTCTCTCTCTCTCTCTCATTTCCGGATGTTCCATTGCCTTTGTTTACGCCTATAATAAATTAAGATTTAACAAGATATTACTTCGATTTTTATAAAAATTGAGAAGTCTTCATAATGAGGAGATTAGATCTTGGCTCCTTGGACAGATTTGATCACCCAGACAGTGTATTCTGCTTCGTGGAATCGTGGAATCAACCAGTGAGGCGTTCATATTAACCATACATATATATATATATATATATATATATATATATATATATATATATATATATATATATATATATATATATATATATATATATATATATATATAGATAGATAGATAGATAGATAGATAGATAGATAGATAGATAGATAGATAGATAGAAAGAGAGAGAGATAGATAGATGTGTGTATGTATTTACATGTACATATACAGACATTTGTTTATACATATGTGTGCGTTGCTGATTTCTCTACTAATTGTTATTTTCCAACACGGTGAAAGCATTTGATATTGCTGCTGTTTTATTGCCGACTTAGCTCACTAAAAGTAGTTAAGAAAGCAATTTCTTGTACTTTAATTCATACCTTTATTTAACTTGTAACTGACGTTATAATATATAATGCAATTTATCAGTACTGATGCGATCAAAATTCCGTTTTTGCTAATGTGATTTAATAGAGTGTGTAAACAAATAAATATAACAAAAATATACTTAACTCTTACTCTCTCTTTCTGTGTTTGTGTGTGTGTGTACCTTTAAAATGATCTTAACATCTCAAGAAAAAAATCAGAATCCCTTGGGTGTAATAATCACCTTATTCTGCTGGCATTTGGAAACAGGGGTCGTGGTCCCAAGGAATGAAAGGGACTTGAAAAACTTGATATTTATTCCTATTGGAATCGCATTACGTGTATGACGGAACACCTCGTGAACGCAATGTACATATCATCCTTGAATCTCATGTTTTTAATTTGCATAAGTGAGCACTGGGAAAAATGGGGTATAATCTAAAAGTAATCCACAAATTTAATGGCTTTTCTGACTTTAATTTAGAATGAGAGAAAATAAAACATATGCATGAATACTAAGAGGAGATGGATTAGAGAAAAGTGTCCATAACACGGAAATGTTGGAAGGAAAGGAGTAATTCAGCGGTAAAGATTCAAGTCATCAAAGCAGTTGCGTTTCTGTGGAAATGCCTACGGAAGAAAAATATATATGCACTTTTAAAACACACTTTTTATATGCATTTTGGAATAATGTTATTCAATTCAAGTTAATTATATTGGTTAATTAAATAATATATATATATATATATATATATATATATATATATATATATATATATATATATATATACTATATATACTGTACATATATGTATATACATACAATAAAGGTTGCCCATAAAAACACAAAAGAGGGTAGATTATATAGCCTTATACTAGTCTTTCGGAAACTGCTGTTTCCTTCAACCTGTCCTCTTTCGTGTTTTTATAAACAACTTTATTAGATAAAATCTGTTATAACAGCAAATATTTTTGTAGTTATATATATATATATATATATATATATATATATATATATATATATATATATATATATATATATATATATATGTATATATATATATATATATATATATATATATTGATAGATAAATGCATATTCATATATATACATTTACATATATATATATAATATATATTTATATATATATATATATATATATATATATATATATATATATATATATATATATATATAAATATATATTATATTTATATATATATATATATATATATATACATATATTTTACATTTTACAATACTGTAAAACACATACATTCCACTGAACAATACTGCCAGCCTGCTCATATTATGCGCATCATCCAAGACATCTAAAAATCCTGACCGACATGACAGCAAAGTCAGTAATTAGAGCAGGTCCTTTTCACTGGACGTGAATAGGAGTCGCAGCCATTAACAGAGCAAATTACTCTAGAATGATGCTAATTAGGCTGAACTCGACACAGGATAATGGAAATCCTGACTCAGTGATGTCTCATTTCAGCAGCGGAGGAAGGATTAGAATTATGATTTCAGTAAACAAAGTCTGGATCTCATTTTCGTTATTGTCATTTCTGCCATTAGATGGATTATGCATATAAGTTATGGAATATTAAAGTCTTCTTATCTATATGACGTTAGACAATTGAGTGACCTTTTCGTCGTCGATAGGCTATTACGTAACGTGGATCATCATGTCGAAATAATCAAGTTTAATAACGGATTCTGTAGGTCTTACATTTATAGTGATAGACTTAGAATGATTAATATATCTGACTGTAGGATTGAGTAAAGTTATATATATATATATACATATATATATATATATATATATATATATATATATATATATATATATACATATATAATATAAATAAACATATATGTATATGTATGTATATAAATATATGCAAATACATACATAAATACAGTATATATGCGTGTGTGGTTTTTTGTGAGCAAATATACAAATATCTTTTAGTGTACACAACCACATTCAAAGAAAATTACGTACGTAGTATGCGTAATTATGTACTGCAAGCATACAGGAGGAGTGTAGTATATGCTTGCATGTGTAATTCCTGCTCATAATGTGAGAATGTTGTCACCCAATTATATTCGTAATTGTTGAATAGTGAACCACAGAACGAAATGTCTTTTGAGCGATGCGCATGCGAAATTTTTAAATCTAAAATATCCAAAATTTTCATCTCGATTCAAGTCGCATAGTCACTATTGGTCTATGTACAAATTATTTTCTTGATATTCAGTATTGTTTGTTTCCTACCTGGGTTATACACAGATTTGTACATACACCTGGTAAGCAAATTTTTATTGGTCATTAAAGGTTGTTTATAGACTCAGTTTTTAACCTAGAGTTTTTTCTTTGTTTCTCCAAGTGCTGTAGATGATTGATCCTTATTTTGAATTTCCATATCGTACACCTAAACTGGGTCCACTCGCCGATCTAGCAATATCTAATAAACCAATATCCGTCACGCTGTGACATATCAGTACCACATGTACAACTGCAGATAAACCAATACGCCAAACAACAGCAATTCAAACAGTATCGTGCGTCGTGACTGGCTAAGACTCATTGCTAACACGAACTGTATCTTGGAACTGGTATCAGCGTAGAGAAATACAGTGGATGATAATCGCATAATACGCGGAATATTACGTCACAATGTCTTTGATATGAAGATGAAGCAGCTGGTTAGCATTCAGGTGGTATCCGCAACAACCGGGCTGCGAGAACCGAGACGAATAAATCAAGAGGTTTTCTGATGAATGGTATTGAAAACCTATATTTGAATCGCCCCTAACCTTCAGTTTTGATCAGCAACAAACAACAGCATGCCAGAGGATACAGTCGTTTTGATCGACTCTTCGCTCCCAGTAAATCACAGACATGCCTTTGCAATTTTGCGAAGCACAAATCTTTTCGTGCTTTGTCAAGCGTGCGTACCTTGAAAGGAATGTAGACAGTAGACTTTGCGTGTATAAGAACCATAGAGATCAAATCAAAGCAATCTCCTTCCGTGACCTTGACGTCAACGTCAGTTAGGGAAGGTCGATATGCCATTTTATATCCCAGATTATTTATAAATTTATTTGGAGGAGGCCGTTAGACGGCATAAATGGATCGCACATTATGAGCTGTAATGCTCGAAGGAACCATGGTAGATGGATGATGTCGAACGACATATCAAACTAAGCAACCTAGGAATTGCAGATGAGGCGGGTTGTCGGGTGTTACTGAAACAAGACTAAGAATGGTGGGGGGGGGAGTGAAGCTTGACCGCTCAGGAAGCGATGGAAAGACTGTGAGACTAATTGTAAACGGAAACTAAGAAGAAAATTCAGATGATTCCGAAGCTGGGGTGTAGAGGGAAAGAAACTCCCGTTTGGCTAAAGAGCAATGTAGCTCCTTCCACAGAGGCTACGTAACACCCGACAACCCAACTCATCAGCAATTAATAGATTGTGTAGTTTGATGTATTTCTCAAGTTCTTTTGCTTACTACTATTCCTTCTACCATGGTTCCATCGAGTATTACTGCTCATAGTGTGCCGTGAACTCCAATAATTTGTAAAGTAGATTGTATAACCTTCCTTTCTTTGATAAGTTTGCCTAACGATCTATATAGTTATGTTCTATTCCTTCTCCTTTCCCTGTCTGCTATATAGTTTTATTCACCCCTGAGAGTTACTTAGTTGCTTTCAGTTATCTGCGCCTGGGTCTTGTTATTAGAGTGAAGTATATGATTAACATTCGCATTTCTAATCTCTCTTCATCTTCAAAGGGTAAAGGCAAGAGAGTGCGTGATTAATCGCTGCACCCACGTTGCTAAAGATACATATCATACCGGTTGTTTTATGTAAAGATCGCATTTGAATTATTTGTACTGAAGTCTACCATTAGGAGTCTAAATGTGGCATTACCGTCATTTACCATCAATTCAACTTTCGCTTATATTTTCTGTTTCATCAACTTCACTAATGTAAGAGCTTCGATAACCCTATAGTTAAGTATACCTTAGTTTAACCAGACCACTGAGCTGATTAACAGCTCTCCTAGGGCTGGCCCGAAGGATTAGACTTATTTTACGTGGCTAAGAACCAATTGGTTATCTAGCAACGGAACCTGCAGCTTATTGTGGAATCCGAACCTCATTATACCGAGAAATGAATTTCTATCACCAGAAATAAATTCCTCTAATTCTTCATTGGCCGGCCGGAAACTCGAACTCGGGCCTAGCAGAGTGCTAGCCCAGCACTCTACCGACTTTTTGTGTTCTAGTACAACTCTGTCACAAAAGATGAGAGTGTATTAAGTCTCACTCAGAGGAGTTATGAAGGTCACAAACCCTCACTGACATTCTTCTCCTTGGAACTGTACCATTCTTGACTTTATAAATGAGTATCATGTTCCTGTAGTAGCCTTTTCAGGGTCCACGTATGCCATACGCAGGCGTTTTCCCTTAATTCGTAATTTTTTCAGTCTATTTCATAACAAACGCGAGACTCACGTGCTTCATCTCTTGTCTGATTCCACACTGCTCCTCCCCTATCAATCCTTCTGCCCCTACTTCATCTGATTAAACTGAACAGAGATACAAGTTTCAGTTGGAGAGAAGCGGTTGAGAATGTCGCGATGAATATTATGACGCATTTAGGCGTCATGCACAATCCCGTGACGCATTAATATGTCACTTAAAAAAAAGAGAGTGAAAAATTCATCATTAGCTCTTGTTGAGCGTCAAAACATGGCAACTGCTGGAATAAGTCACTAGATCCTCCAGTTTTGCTCAGAAAGTGATGGATAAATTTTAGTAGAAAGATAAATCTGATCGCTTAACATCCCACTGAGCAAAAGAAAAATGTATCTAATCCTTCGCGTTTTACTGCAAAAATGCAGCAAAGTTCAGTAAAACATTTATTTCAGTTTCTTATTGCATAAACAGTTTCACAAATATCTATGTTATATATATGAGTTTATGTAGTTTTCCTCACGGATAAGAATGGAATGTTTTTTGTTTGCTGATAGCATCAACTAGTTATTTTGACGTTCGTTTTACAGTTTTAACTTCCCATAATAAATGCCAAGTATTGCATTTCAGAAAAATACAAGAATAAATGTAATAATATCAACGGTAACTTCACAACATATGCTTTTTATGAGAAAGCTGCATCTGGGACAGGCATAAATCAGACCGTCCTGATTAACCTAAAGGGTTAAATGACTGATAAGTGGGAAGTGAGAATAACACGTAAGAAGACATGAAAGTGGGCTGTGGTTTAAAGGCACTGAATTGGAAGGATTTTTGAGGAGTATGCAGAAGTCTAAAATATGATCACTGAATTAAACTGTGGCTCTTGTGGGTACAGAAGTGTGCAGATAGAGAACGAAAGTACTAGTAATTGATGATACGATGAAATTAGAGGGTTAGCGACGCAAGAAAAGACAATAGTTTGAAGTGTGCCTGTAAGATAAAAGGGTGTAATGGTCCCTAATTTCTTTTATACATGCTGTCTCTAAAAGGGCAAAAGTCTAGATTAACGATATTTAAATAGGAACCTAAATGTAAAATTATATGTATCCTTATGAAGTTTGTGGTTACTGCAGTTTCCAGCCGCACAGCCGAATGGGAGCTTCGCTACATCATTTAACCTCTGCCTATAAGTATTTCTTTGTCAGAAATGAAAACAATAAATTTGATATACTGTAGGGAAATACGAGTATCCCTTCGATTTACTGTACGGAAGTATTCCTTTGATTTACTCTTCGGAAATATTTACCGTAGGGAAATATTCTTTGGATCCTCTGTGAAATTATGCAAAATATTGTAGACCTTAGTGAGAAAATGTATAGATATTGTGCTAGCTAGCAAAAGCACTACTTTAGTGTTAAGGTGAAAAAAAGCTCAGACCTTCGAGTTTTAATGAAATTCTCTCTCTCTCTCTCTCTCTCTCTCTCTCTCTCTCTCTCTCTCTCTCTCTCTCTCTCTCTCTCGTACAGATTACAAACAGGCATTCAGGACTTGAAAACAGCAAAGAGCCGTGAGCAACTCGTCAGCCTGTAAAAGTCAGGTGTGTCATCACGAGAAGAAAAGTTCCTTTGGCAAGCTCTCATTTTTGTGAGGATCAGAGGCTGAATTAGAAAATACCTGTGTACGGGCTCTTTACTTCTGGTGTATTTACCAGCATGATATTAGAAAGGCAAGGAAACCTTTAGGGATTATTTTCATGAACCGTGACTATCGGTGAGGATTATTTACAGAAAGAGGAATGCTCGGACACCTTTGTGAATGTTGATAAAGTATTAGCTTTTTAATGTGGTACTTAATACACTTTTATAGAAGCTGGCTGAAGGTTAACTGTATGTGTATATATATATATGACTATTTTATATACAATCAGAAGCTACAAACGCTGAATATTAACTCTAATATATTTCATATATGTTTACCGAGAGATTTTAGATGATAATAAGTATATCGAACCAGCGACGGACGGAATCAGGACTACAGTACACTAACCAGTGGCCGACTGGTTGATGTATATAATTCATCCACAAGACAACAGACTTATATATCATCTAAAATTATATATATATATATATATATATATATATATATATATATATATATACCTTATATACATATATATATATATACATATATATATATATATATATATATGTATTTATGTATATATATATATATATATATATATATATATATATATATATATACAACCAGCCATAGGGGTGTAAGCCAAACCAGCTTTATGCCGGTTATGCCAGTACCTGTAAGCCCGGTAAATGGTGAGGTTGGTGGCTGGAAAGGCATCAGGCCCGTGAGGATTTTGGAGACAAGCGCGAGGATCGAGGTTTAAGGATAAGCAGAGCTAAGACAGAATATCTGTGGGTGGGAGGAAGGAAGACGGGGTGCAGTTAAATTAGGTTTTAAGACGACATAAAGGGGTTACCACTTTCAAATACCTTAGGTCCTGTGTGATGGATGATGGTGGCATGGACTCAGAAATAAACCACAGGATACAATGTGCTTGGATGAATTGGAGAGATCATCCAGGAATATTGTGCGACAAGAGGATTAGTGCAAGAGAGTAAAATGAAAGGTTTTTATAAAAGTGTAGTTAGACCAGCGATGGTGTATGGGGCTGAGACGTGGTCAATAAAGAGGCTCAAGAAAGGAAGTTGGAAGTGGCAGAGATGGGATATTGAGATGGATGTATGGAGTCACGGGAAAGGATGGATCAGAAACGATTATATTAGAGGGACAGTCAGAAGGTGGTAGAGGTGTCAAGAAGATTCAGCAAAGAAGATTGCAGTGGTTTGGTCATGGCATGTGGAGAGGGGAGGATCATGTGTGTAGAAAGGTCATGGACATTGAGGTGGTTGGGAGGAGGAGGAGGAGGGGGAAGGCCAAGATTCAGATGGAAAGATCACTAGCAAAATGACATGCGGGAAAAAGGGTTAAGAAAACAGGATACACAAGATAGAAGAAGATGGAGAAGGCTTACACAAAACAGCGACCCCTATCAGAGGAGTATTTTTTCAGAAAGATATATTCATATTTATACGAATATATTTATATATATATATATATTATATATATATAGTATATATATATATTATATAGTATATACATATATATATATATATATATATATATATATATATATATAAGTAGGTACAAGGTGAACAATCAGTCTTTATTCCTTTTCTAAGTACTTTATTAATGCTGCAACGTTTCAAGACGTAAAAGTCCCAATTTGAAGTTATGTAAAGAGAAGACAAACGTTGAAATAGCAAACTCGGAATAAGAATTAACAGTTAAAAAGCTATATACAAATAATATAAACAAGTACCAAAGATAGGGAGGAGTGATTACCATAAGGCGCTGAAGGCACAGACCAAGTGATAATTCGGGCCGGGTTCAGCTCCGACTTAAGCTCACTATAGATACGGAGGTGTTGAGGATGACTGGGTGTTTAACTGTGGAACGAGTTGTTTAATGAAGAGTGATTCTATGATTCTAAGATTGCTAAATATTGTTCGTTAGGAGTTTGGACTATAATTTTAAAATCTTTGTATTTTATGTCAGATTTTCATTTCTTTGTATGTTCACGTATACATGAAAATTCAGAATGAGTTCATTTGACACCTGTTCTATTGCTAACGCCTCGATGAGAGTCCAGTCTCACATTGAGTAATAACCTCTGTGTGGAGCCGACGTACTTCCCAAGATTACATCTAGGGCAGTTAAATAGATATACGACTCCTGAGGTCATTAGTGGATCGAGTTTCTCCTTATGTTAAATAGCTTTAATTCAATTGCAGATAAACAACAGTACCAAATTTACGATTATATGCAAGTGTCCCATTTATTCATGACAAAAATTTCTGCTGTGAATGGAAGCTGTTAATCGAGAAATTTTTAACTGCAACTGAACTAAAGCTAATACCCTGCAACTCAATGAATATTAGATCTCTATTTAAACATAAGGAGAAACTCTATCCGCTAATGACCTCCAATCATATCTATTTAACTGCCTTAGATGTAATCTTGAATACGTCGCTCCACACGGAGGTTGGCTTACTCAATGTGAATGGACTCTCATCAGGGCGTTAACTATAGAACAGGTATCAAATAAACTAATCCTGAATTTTCATGTATCAATGAACTCTAAAAAATGTAAATCTAACATTAAATAAAGATTTTAAAATTACAGGCCAAACTCTCGTGAGCTTGAGTCGAAGCTGAACCCGGCCCGAATTGTCTCTCGGTCTGTGCCTTCGGCACCTATGGTAATCACTCCTCCCTATCTTTTGTACTTGTCGTTTACATTATTTGTATAGCTTTTTAACTGTTAATTCTTATTCCGAGTTTGTTATTTTAACGTTTGTCCTCTCTTTTTATAGCTTGAAAATGGGGATTTTACGTCTTGAAACGTAGCAGCAATAATAAAGTACTTAGAAAAGGAATAAACGACTGATCCTTCACCTTGCACTTACTGATGTCTCCCGGTTGGTAGCACGCCTTTCAATCTAACTTAAATATATATATATATATATATATATATATATATATATATATATATATATATATATATATATATATATATATATATATATATATATATATATAAGATTTATGTGTGCGTGGTGTGGATGTTTTTGAAGCCTATCAAAGGTAATTTCTTTTCAAGAAGGTGCACTCCGCTTTTCAGACATTCATTTTGGGCTGAAGATGCTGAAAGCTTGTAAGATACAGTGTCCAAATTCTTAGCTATTATCGTTAAGGTAAAAGGCACATGGGGTAATGGGGCAGGAAATAGATTGATTCTGATAGTATTATAATGAACCAGGTTTCATTTGCTTTTTTAAATACACTACACATATTCACTGTGCTGTATAACACAGGTTTATAATAAAATGACAACGATCTTCAGCATCGTTAATAGAGCACCATTTGTGAAAAGTAGAATTATCTACATTAAGAAAAATTATAGAATATGTAAAGAAGAAAAGGGTTACTAGGGACACAAATTCATGAGGTACACCCAGTAGTGATAGGGAAACGAACAGGTGCAGCACAGTTAAATACAAGAGGAATAGGTCGGGTTGACAAAATACTTGAAAACCAGTTCACAGAGGAAAAGCTTGAAGCTTAGTCAGGAAAGGATGTTATTTGTCCCATAGGCTCTCACTGTCTTGAGACATTGCAGAACTATAAACCTAACACAGAAATTAAGAGGGAGGTCCTATTAAACCTAACACAAAGAAATTAAGATGGGGGTGGTCAATAAGTCCCTAATTTCTTTTACACATAACTTGACTAATGGGGTCAGGTGCCGTGGAATAAACCAAGGATAAATTAGAGGAACAAAGAGACAACAAGAGTGACGTTTTGGGAAGGGCAAACATAAGAAGGCTCACGATTGATCCAGCAGTTAAAGGATGAACGAAGCAGTAACTCGTAAACCTGGTGTCTTGTTTAACCCATCAACTTTTGGGAGAAGTGGCTTCATGTTTTATATATATACATATATATATAAATATATATATAATATATTATATATATACATATATATATGTGTATATATACAGTATATATTAACTATATATATATATAAATTTATATATATATATATAATATATTATATATATATACATATAAATATATATATATATATATATATATATTTTCGTTACAGAGTTTCTCTCTCTCACAATTTTTGTTGCAGGCGATGGCCTTTGTGGCATTGACTTCTTTGATACAGACTTTTTCATATATCCTGACTTCTGTTTTTAATAGTTCTTCAAAGTTCTGGATAAGTAGAGAGAGTGGTGGTGTGTTTTCCCTTTATTTAAAATTGCTAGGGGCCGTTTCGCCTGAATATCGGGCTTTTTCAAGCAGAACTAATACATTGAGATTCTCCCTTTCTATTTATACCAAGCCATCAGCTGTAAGCGGATTATGGGAGTTGCTACAGTTTTTATTTGCAATGTTTAATTTACAATACATTAGGGTGGTTAGTAGTTAACATAATATTTGCATAATGTGTTATTACATAGTATATGATGTTATGAGAATTAGTTTTACGTTCTATTTCTATTTCTTATGTTTCTTATGAAATTATCGATTTCTTCGGTTGTGGTATTTGGATTCTGGTGTGTCACTGTCCTCCGGGGGTAACCTTGACCCTGGTTTCTGGACCGTGCAAAGGGTAAACTTCTTTCGGCTTCCAGCTGTGTGCTTAAACTGGGCTTATTATAATACAACAACCGAAGAAATCGATATATATATATATATATATATATATATATATATATATATATACATATATATATATATATGTATGTGTATATATGTGTGTGTGTGTGTGTGTTTGTGTTTGTGTGTGCACGTGTGTGGTATGTGTGTGTGTAATGCAAGTGTTTCCGTTTTT
>NC_089793.1:32521951-32564451 GCF_040412425.1 Macrobrachium rosenbergii | reverse complement strand
ACCAATATCCATACCATACCCATATCCATACCATACCATACCCATAGCCATGCCATACCCATACCCATATCTGTACCATATCCATACCGCAGGTAAATTAACTCTACTAATAATAGTCAGCAAAAGTCCACAGGCAGCACCAGCCACTTTTACCTTTCAGTGTGCAAACAAACAAACAAACAAACAAACATTTCAGAGTTTTAGTATTATACCATCCGTGACCTGTAGGGTCACTTTTTTAAATATACATTTTTAACAAAAGGTTCATACCCATACCCATACCATACCCATATCCAAATCCATACCATACCCATACCTGCACCATACCCACACCCATACCTATACCCATACCCATATCCGTAATACACCCATACCCATATCCATACCGTACCAATATCCATATCTGTACCATACTTATACTCATATCCATTCCGTACCCATACCCATATCTGTATCACACCCATACCCTACATATACCCAAACCTTTACCCATACCTGCACCATGCCCACACCAATACCCATACCCATACCCAAACCCATATTTGTACCATACCCACCCATACCTATGCCCATACCCTTACCATATCCATACCCATACCAATGCCCATATCCATATCCGTACCATACTCATACCCATATCAATACCATACCATTCCCATACCCATACCCAAAACCACATCTTTACCATACCCATACTTATACCCATACCCAAATCCATTCCATACCCATATCCATACCCATATCCGTACCATACCCTACCCATACCTATACCCATACCCATACCATACCCATACCAATGCCCATATCCCTACCATACTCATACCCATATCGATATCATACCATTCCCATACCCATACCCATATCCATACCATGCCCATACCCACAACTAAATTAACCCTAATAACAAGAGTCAGAAAAAGTCTTATGCAGCACCAGCCCCGTTTATGGGGGAGGGGAAGGGAAGGGAAGGGGTAAGAGTAGGGAAGGGGGAATAGGAGGGTGAGGGGAGGGAAGAGTGAAGGGGGGAGGGGAAGGATGACTGGGGAGGGTAGGGGAAGGAGGAGGAAGGTGGAAGGGCGAGTAAGAGGGTGAGGGGATGAGGAAGGGGGATGGAAAAGTGAAGGAGGATGCGGAGGGAAAGTGGGAGGAGAGGGGAAGGGAAGAGGGAAGGTTGGTGGGAAGGGAGGTGGAGGGGAATAGAGAGGGGAAGAGGACGGGAGGGGGACGGAAGAGGAAAGGGAGGGAAGATGGAGGGGGAGGTGGAAGGGAAGGGAGAGGGGAGAGGAGGGGAGGGGGAAGGGGAGGGAGAGGGAAGAGTGAAGGAGAGGGGGAGGATACAGCTAAATTAACACTTGATCTTGCGCTTGGGGAGGGGAGGGGAGGGAAAGGGAAGGGGGATGGAAGATGGAAAGCGAGGGAGAGGAAAGGGGAAGGGGAGGACAGCTAAATTAACACTTAATCTTGCGCTTGGGGAGGGGAGACCTTACCTTACCTTACAGACCTTACAGTTCGTTGGGGTTGCCCCAGGTCCCTGTGTGAGGCACCTCTGATGTCTACCAGGGAATTGCTAATGCATCTTCCGGTATATTTTGCATCTTCCAATCTTGGATGGTCTGGGATGCATCTTAGATATTTGTCGAGCTTATTCTTAAACACATCTACGCTCACTCCTGTTATGTCCCTCAGATGAGCTGGTAGCGCATTGAATAGACGCTGTATTATCGATGCTGGTGCGTGGTGGATTAATGTCCTGTGTGCTTTCCTTAGTTTTCCTGGTATAGTTTTGGTCACTATTAATCTACCTCTGCTTGCTCTTTCTGATATTTTTAGCTCCATGATGTTTTCGATAATTCCTTCTATCTGTTTCCATGCCTGGATTATCATGTAGGGAAAGGGAAGGGGTGACGGGGATGGAAGAGGGAAAGGGAGGGTGAGGGAAGGGGAAGGGGAGGACACAGCTAAATTAACACTTAATCTTGCGCTTGGGGAGGGGAGGCAAAGGGAAGGGGGAGGGGGATGGAAGAGAGAAAGGGAGGGTGAGGGAAGGGGAAGGGGAGGACACAGCTAAAGGAACACTTGATCTTGCGATCAGTAAGGGGAGGAGGTGAAGGGGAGGGGGATGGAAGTGGGAAAGGGAAGGAAGATGGAAGATGAGGGGAGGGTAGGCGGAAGGTACAGAGAGGGGGGGAGTTTTAGTATTATATAGATAGATAGATAACTTAGAGTAAGTCAGCCAGCTTCTCCTAACACCACTTGCTATTCACACGCATTAAGAAAACAGTATCTCTTCTAATGTTGAGAGCATTCCGTACCTGAGCATCAGGAAATTTGAATTTTTGGGGGGCCTACTTTGAATAGGCCGCTGTACCTTTAAAATTCATTATTTCGAAAAACAAACCCCGAAAAGCACACCTCCAGAACACGAGCTTTCAGAAACACTAAGTTTCACGGCTGTATCTTTTACCGTTATTGCTCCACAGGTATGTTAGGACTCCTCACCCACCCACCCACCCCCTACCATATCCCCTGAACGCCAAAAATCGATATCTGGATCTCCGGAACGGCTTAACGGATTTCAGTGAAATTTGGCACGATTAGAGACCTTAGTGGGAAACCTCTAAAGCCAGAGTTTCATCCCGGTGGGTTGAATATTTCCAGAGTTATAGAGGGGAAAATTCAAGGTTTTTGTGTACTCCGGGTTGCTGGCTTTACTACCGCCAACAACCGTGGCGGTTGATTTTATATATATATATATATATATATATATATATATATATATATATATATATATATATATATATATATATATATATATATATATATATATATATATATATATATATATATATACATACATATATATATACTGTATATGCGTGTATGTATATTTATATATAATGTGTTTCTGTGCAAATTTATTTTCATTGATCTAAGCTTATACGCAACTACCTACCGTCATCCACGTAACATGTCCGCAAAGTGAACGCAATGCAGGCCACATCCTAGAAAAAGTAGCGAGAGAATTAAAAAAAAAAAAAAAGTGGAAACTTCGTCGCTTTTCATCGAGACTCGAAGGCCAGTAATGTCTGTTCGTAGCCTGCCATATTTGAATGAAATGGAATCAGTTCACAACAACAATGATCGGTTTGACAAACCAACGCCGTCCTTTTCATATTGAAATGAAGATAAATGGAGCCTTATTCTCTTTTATTACGCTGTCAATGACGCCACTTGCTATTCCAAAGCGATCGATTTCGACATTGTTTTCCCGTATGGCTTTGTAACTGGTGGCTGTTCGAGGTTCCTGTTTGCGTATTTATGTTATATATACGCATTTGCATACGCCACATTTGCTTACAGATAGACAATAACATTGGGGCGTATTCTAAAACTTGCGCTAGTCGCTGAGGATTATTCAAGAGTGTAGTCACGTCTTGACTCCACTCCAGTGTCATGTCACATCAGAAGCTTTTCTCTCTCTCTCTCTCTCTCTCTCTCTCTCTCTCTCTCTCTCTCTCTCTCTCTCTCTCTGGAAATTATCTTTTCCTGAAAAAGACAAATTTTTATCTAAAAACCATTCTACTTAATGCCCTGTACTGAACTCTGTTTATTATTAACCCAGGCCACCCTAGAGCATTAAATGCCAGAAAAAAAACCGCACACTTTTATCATACTTGTGAAAAACAGACAAAAAGTCGATTTCTTTTAGTTAATAAAAAGGTTGCCTCTCTGTTCACAAACACAGCACACAAAAACGCACATAAATGTAGGGAGGGACAATTTACAGCCATAAATCTCCTGATTTGGATTCCCATACTCGCGCGTGTGGAGGAAGGCGCTCGTGCGTTAGTGCATCTCAGGTGGTTCATTGTAGGCATTATCAAAGGATGTTTGCAGTGTCCCTTCGGCCCCTAGCTACGCCGACGTTTTATCTGACCCTGCCTCTATTCCCTTCCTTTCTTTTAATATTGCTGTCCAACCTCTCTCAAACTGTAGCTAGCAGAGCAACTGTGGGGGTTTTCTCCTACTTCACCTTGAGATCATTGTACTTCACTGCCTTTATTTCCTCGATCTCTTCATCTTGCTGTCCAACCACCCTAACTCCCTCCTTTTCACAGTCTTGAGCGACAGATGGCCGAAAATGGCCTATTCCTCTGCTTGACAGTTTCAGCATCATAAATTAACCAATCGAAAATGTCTTGTTTTTGCTGTGATACAGTATTTACTACGTGAAATTTCATTATTCTTTGTCCCTCGCTTCAACCTGGATATCATTAGGATTCTATCAAAATTCTAAAAGCATATTCAGGAAAAAATTTATTAAATGATTGTTGCAGTTTTTAGTTTTCTGTCTGTGCGCAGTTTATAACATACCAATTTGCAGCCCTCTGGCATCAGTAGTTCTTTAGATCTGAGGGCGGACAGAAAAAGTGCGGACAGAGAAAATGCGGACAGAATAAACCGCGGACAGACAGAAAACCAAAAACTGCAACAATCTTTTAATAAATTTTTCCCTGAATATGCTTAGGAATTTCTGATAGAATCCTAATGATATCCAGGTTGAAGCGAGGGACAAAGAATAATGAAATTTCACGTAGTAAATACTGTATCACAGCAAAAACAAGACATTTCTCGATTGGTTAATTTATGATGCTGAAACTGTCAAGCAGAGGAATAGGGCCATTTTCGGCCATTCACGCTCAAGACTGTGAAAAGGAGGAGTCAGGGTGGTTGGACAGCAAGATGAAGAGATCGAGGAAATAAAGGCAGTGAAGTGCAATGATCTCAAGGTGGAAGTAGGAGAAAACCCCCACAGTTGCTCTAAGAAGCAATAGTTTGAGAGGTTGGACAGCAATATTAAAGAAAGGAAGCGGGAATAGAGGCAGGGTCAGATAAAACGTCGGCGTAGCTAGGGGACGAAGGGACACTGCAAACATCCTTTGATAATGCAAGGCCACAGAAAATAGATCTATCTTTCGGTGGTATCAGGATAATGCTGTATCCACCCTCCAATCACCAAACATACCAAATTGCAGCCCTCTAGCCTCAGTAGTTTTTATTTTATTTCAGATTAAAGTTAGCTACAATCGTGCTTCTGGCAACGATATAGGATAGGCCACTACCGGCCCGTGGTTAAAGTTTCATGGGCCGCGGTTCATACAGCATTATCCCGATACCACCGAAAGATAGATCTATTTTCTGTGGCCTTGATTAAACTGTAGCGGCTATACAGAAAACTCGATTGCGCCGAGAAACTTCGGCTCATTTTCTACTTGTTCATTATATAACGACCTTGATAAGTATGCATTTCTTTCATTGTAGCTCTCGTCTTCTGAATACAACAGTGGTCTACTTGACGTCATTATTGTACCTCCTCAGTGTTTCATCTCCTTGATTTTTTTATCATTTTTTTAGATAACCTGGCGATTGGCTGTTACGAGCTAGTAAATATATTTTTTCTTGAATGCATTTTCTTCCGATTTTCTCTCTTTCTTGACCAAACTTATTTGCTGTTTAGTAAATATATTTAGTCTTGTTGCATTTTCTTGTGTTTTTTCTCTTCTGCATGACCAAACTATTGGCTATTTTGACGTAGATATGATTTCATCTTTGACATCATAAACATTTCTCACTTTTGTGGTAAATATATTCTCACTGTCGTCGTCGCCGACGAATTTTCACTCTTGACGTCGCAAATGCACATGCACTCCGACGCCGTAAATGTATTTACACTCGTGTCTATCTGCTTTGTTTTATTCCGTTCTATTTGCTGCCGTCATGATCCAGCGGTCTTCAGCCAGGCTTATGATGTCGTTGGAAAGAGCTGCGGTTCAAATGCCATTTGTTTGATCGATGTCCCGTTTGCGTCGCTGTGTTGTTATTGTTGGCTCCCTGGCTGCGTCCGCCTTTTTCTTTTATTTACTGTATTTTATGGCGTGCGTGTCTCTCTCTCTCTCTCTCTCTCTCTCTCTCTCTCTCTCTCTCTCTCTAATCAAAAATCTCTCAAATAAAAAATTTTCTCAAATAAAAACTCTCTCTCTCTCTCTCTCTCTCTCTCTCTCTCTCTCTCTCTAAATCAACAGTCTCTTTCTCTATCAAATCTCTCTCTCTCTCTCTCTCTCTCTCTCTCTCTTAAATCAACAATCTCTTTCTCTATCAAATAAATATCTCTCTCATAGAACTAACAGTCCGTTCCAAAGCACATGAAAACAGAGAAAAGCAAGAGACGAAAAAATGGGAAGGATATGGAAAATACAATTTCTATAGTAAGAATATAAATTGGTCAAAAATAAATGAAAGAATTAAACAAAGAATGGAAAAACATATTTGTAAGTGATAATATACAGGTAAATACCAATATATTTTATAAAATATTAGAGGAAATAGTGGAAAAATATATACTGTACCGAAGAAAAAGTAAACATCAGTCACGAATACCAAGAGACAGAAGGATCTTGTTCCAGAAAAATCAGAAAGTGGAAAAAGGTCTTGCAAAAGAAAAGAATGCATGGAAAGTGATGGAACTAAAAAGTAAGATAGAAAATGCAGAACAAAAGATTATACAATCAAAAGAAAATGAAAAATGGAACGAAAGAAAAAGACCTACAAAATATCAAGCAAAACCCTAACATTTTTTTATTCATATGCAAAAGATGAATAAAATAAGAGTAGAAATAGGCCCTCTAAAATTGAAGGGCGATTAACGAATGAAAAAGGAAATATGTAACATATTAGCAGAAAGATATAAGAGTGAATTTACACCCAAAATTGATAATGAAGATAATGATACAGAAATAAGAGATGAAAATATTGAATACTTATTGGATATAGATATTACAGAAGCCAATATTGTGCAGGCTATTAATGAAATTAAAATGGATCAGCAGCAGGACCAGACGGCGTACCTGCCATATTGTTAAAGAAAGTAGTTCATTCAATCGCAAAGCCGCTAGCAATATTATTAAGACAAAGTATAGATACAGGCAAGATTTACGATGAGCATAAATTAGCATATATTACTCCTACTTTCAAAAAGTGGTTCAAGACCAGAGGCAAGTAATTATAGGCCTGTGAGTCTGACATCTCATATTATGAAAGTTTATGAAAGGGTAATGAAAAAATATAATGAAACATTTAATGAAAAATAGATTGTTCAATATAGGACAACATGGTTTTGTACGGAAAAAGTACACAAACACAACTGTTAGTCCACCATGAAAACATATATAAAAATATGATAAATGAAAAATGATACAGATGTGGTTTACCTAGACTTTGCAAAATCTTTTGACAAGGTAGACCATAATATATTAGCGAAAAAAATTAGAAAACATAACGTTGTGGACAAAGTAGGAAGATGGATAAAAGAATGTTTGCAAAACAGAAAACAGATAGTGATTGCAAACGATGAGAAATCGGATGAAGCTACGGTAATATCCGGTGTGCCACAAGGTACGGTGTTAGCTGCATTGCTGTTTGTGATTATGATTGCAGACATAAACAAAGGACTCAGTAGTAAGAAGTTTCGCAGATGACACAAGAATAAGTAGAGAAATTGCTTGTGATGAAGATGGGAACTTGCTACAAAGAGACCTAAACAAAATATATAAATGGACAGAGATAAATAGGATGGTATTTAACTCTGATAAATTTGAATCAATGAACTATGGTGATAAAGTAGGAATGCTATATGCATATAGAGGACCTAATAATGAGACAATCACAAACAGAAGCAGTTAAAGACCTTTGTGTGATGTTGAACAGGAATATGTTATGCAATGATCAAATAGTAATACTGTTGGCAAAATGCAAAGCAAAAATGGGAATGTTGTTCCGGCACTTCAAAACAAGAAAAGCTGAACACATGATTATGCTTTATAAAATGTACGTAGTTGTTCCGGCACTTCAAAACAAGAAAAGCTGAACACATGATTATGCTTTATAAAATGTACGTACGTAGTCCACTTGAATATTGCAATATAATATGGTACCCACACTACCAAAAGGATATTGCACAAATAGAGAGTGTACAAAGGTCATTTACAGCTAGAATAGAAGAAGTTAAGGACCTTGACTACTGGGAAAGAACTACAATTCTTAAAATTATATAGTCTTGAAAGGAGAAGAGAACGCTACATGGTAATCAAGCATGAAACAGATAGAAGGAATTACCGAAAAACATCATGGAGCTAAAATATCAGAAAGAGCAAGTAGAGGTAGATTAATAGTGCAAAACTATACCAGGAAAACTAAGGAGAGCACACAGGACATTAATCCCATCACGCACCAGCATCGATAATGCAGCGTCTATTCAATGCGCTACCAGCTCATCTGAGGACATAACAGGAGTGAGCGTAGATGTGTTTAAGAATAAATCAACAAATATCTAAGATGCATCCCAGACCATCAAGATTGGAAGATGCAAAATATGCCGGAAGATGCGTTAGCAATTCTCTGGTAGACATCAAAAAGGTGCCTCACACTGAGGGACCTGGGGCAACCAGAACGACTGTAAGGTAAGGTACAGTGAGGTCTCTCTCCTCTCTCTCTCTCTCTCTCTCTCTCTCTCTCTCTCTCTCACACACAAATAAAAAAATCTCTCAAATAAAAAATTCTCTCTCTCTCTCTCTCTCCTCTCTCTCTCTCTCTCTCTCTCTCTCTCTCTCTCTCTCGGTCTTTTAAAAATCGCGGTTTAGTTTGGCGTGTCCCATTCGGCGTGGTCTTTGTGTCCGCGAAGTCATTCGATACCTTTGTGATATCATGTTAGCATGTACTGTAAATACACGATACTTTTGTGCAAATGTATAATTATGTATATACTAAAATGCGTACCTTAAATGTACATGTGTACCCTATCATTTTTTTCATTTTTGTTCTGTATCTCCACATGCACGTTTGAGCTTCTTGTAGCGGAATGCTTAAATACACCCCTCCCAGACAGACAGAAACACAAACACACATACACAGCGTTTGTGAATGCTTTTGAATACGGACTGTGTATGCACCTCCCAGACAGACAGAAACACAAACGCACAGTATACACACACATACACACAACTTCGTGAATGCTTCTGAATACTCACTGTGTATGCACCTCCAAGACAGAGAGAAACACACACACACACACAAGTTTGTGAATGTCTTTGAATACACACTGTGTATGCACCATTATAAATGTCTGGGAGCTCGTTATTGTTTACACGCTGTAATGGAAAGATAGAAAGAAAGAAGTAAGTCGCCACGTGGCTTTATTTGTTTTTCCATCTTCAGGAAACTGTGGAGAGGAAAAGATGAATGTCTCCTGGAATCTTGGAAGATTGGAAGATTAAGATGAAAAAGTGAAATAAACAAATGTTAAGTTTCGTTGAGCATTTTTCTTTATAATTGACACACATTCATAAATGCATACACTTACACACACACACACACACACACACACACACACATATATATATATATATATATATATATATATATATATATATATATATATATATATATATATATATATTTCTGATTTTTTGTATACATAAGAAAACCCCAGCACTTATATGGTATGATTTATCCTGCAATCTCTATCTGAGATTCTTAAAACATTTCTATAATAGATATGCATTCTGCACCATTATATGGAACGGAGAATAAACCTCCTCTCGTAAATAATATAGGCCCATGGATGGCATATCTCTCCCCAGGATAATTTCCAAGGGTATTTCGTTCGTTTTATAGCGAAGTCGAATGGTATATGCTCATTTCTCTTTAAAGTAATTTCCATAATTACTTGGTCATTTTCCCCAAGAAGTTTCGGAGATGCTCATTAATTTCCATGAAATTTGGTTAAAATGCATTAAATAGTTTCATTGCGAAAAATACGGGTATTTAGATTAAGCCGACCCCTCGTCACCTCCAGCTCTTAAACTAAGGTGTGAAAAGGTATAGGGGGCTTGTGTGGACATCTGGACTCTGGTCAGTAAACAAAGGCGAAGAGATGTGATCCTCTGCCCTCAGTTATTTCCGAGAATTAGGGTCGTTTCCGGTTTACAGACTCCGAAAAGATCCAGGATTGTCTCTTCCAGTAATTTCCGAGAAGTTTAATCAAATCTGAGTCTAAGGTTTCTTTCCTCGACTCTCTTTCCTGTGGGACTGATCTACGTTAGGTCATTTGGTTGCCCTCCAGTCGACCCTCAAGTTAAAAAGCTAAACCTAAATTATTTTTAATTTTCTGTTTATTTTTAGCTCTGTTTTAATACGTGTATAAATTGTTATTTTTGTTAGTTCTGTATCTCCACTTTTAAGTTTCAGATTCTTGTAGCTATATCCTTAAATATAACATATACTCTTACAGACACAGTTATTATATATAAACATATATATATATATATATATATATATATATATATATATATATATATATATATATATATATATATATATATATATATATATATATATATATATATATATATTACTAAAAGGACCTCATTCAAACTGGATACCATCAGTTTGAATGAGGTCAGTAAGTATATAATATATATATATATATATATATATATATATATATATATATATATATATATATATATATATATATATATATATTATTAAAGGACACTCATTCAAACTGGATACCATCAGTTTGAATGAGGTCACTTTAGTAATTTTACTAATGTGCACAGAACAATTGTGTATGTGATAAAGTTAATATATTTATATAAATATATATATATATATATATATATATATATATATATATATATATATATATATATATATGCATGTATGTATGTATCTTTGAGTCTACACGCCGTCGAGCGCATTGTCATATCCGGTATGGATTTAAGGACAGTGCGTAAAGTCTCAGAAACTGACTTTCCATCCCAATAGTCCCTTATAATACCGTCCTTTTTTTACGCCGCGCCAGAGGTTTCCTCTGTAGTTTTTTTTTTTTTCAGAGGCATTAACTTACGGGTTTTTACACCGCGCCAGAGGTTGCCTTTGCAAGTTTTTTTATCTTTTACAAAAGCATTAACTTACGGAGTTTTATAGGGGGGCCTTCTTTTTAGAATTTGCTTTTGGGTGCATTTAATTTGAAATTTGGATTTTAATATTCATTCAATATTGGCTGAAGCAGCTCTTTATTTCTGATGACAAGTCAAAGAGGTTGCCTCTGTAAGTTTTTGGTTTTTTATTTTTTTCTGACAAAGGCATTAACTTGAAGGGTTTAACGCTGCGCCAGAGGTTGCTTTTGCAAGTTATTCTTTTTTACTAGAGGTTACCTTTGAGAGATTTTTATTTTTATTTTTTGCAAAGGCATTAACTTACAGGGTTTTATGCCGGGCCAAAGGTTGCCTCTGTAAATTCAAAAAAAATTTTTTTTTCTTACAAAGGCATTAACTTGTGGTGTTTACGGCCTACCGCAGATTGCCTTTGCAAGTTTTTTTTCTTACAAAGGCATTAACTTGCTGGGTTTTCTGCCGCACCAGAAGTTGCCTCTGTAAATCCAAAAATATTTTCTCTTACAAAGGCATTAACTTACGGGGTTTTATGCCGCTCCAGAGGTTGCCTTTGCAAGTTTGTTTTACAGAGGCATTAGCTTACGGGTTTTTACGCCGCTGCAGAGGTTGCCTTTGCAATTTTTTTTTTTACAGAGGCATTAAGTTACGGTTTTTTACTCCGCTGCAGAGGTTGCCTTTGCAATTTTTTTTTTACAGAGGCATTAAGTTACGGTTTTTTACGCCGCTGCAGAAGTTGCCTTTGCAAGATTTTTTTTTCAGAGGCATTAACTTACGGGTTTTTACGCCGCTGCAGAGGTTGCCTTTGCAAGTTTTTTTTTTTACAGAGCATTAACTTACGGGTTTTACGCCGCTGCCAGAGGTTGCCTTTGCAAGTTTTTTTTTACCAGAGGCATTAACACGGGTTTTACGCCGCTCCAGAGGTTGCCTTTGCAAGTTTTCAGAGGCATTAACTTACGGGTTTTTACGCCGCGAGAGGTTGCCTTTGCAGTTTTTTCAGAGGCATTAACTTACGGGTTTTACGCCGCTGCAGAAGTTGCCTTTGCAAGATTTTTTTTTTCAGAGGCATTAACTTACGGGTTTTACGCCGCTGCAGAGGTTGCCTTTGCAAGTTTTTACAGAGGCATTAACTTACGGGTTTTTACGCCCGCTCAGAGGTTGCCTTTGCAAATTTGTTTACAGAGGCATTAGCTTACGGGTTTTTACGCCGCTGCAGAGGTTGCCTTTTGCAATTTTTTTACAGAGGCATTAAGTTACGGTTTTTTACGCCGCTGCAGAGGTTGCCTTTGCAAGTTTTTTTTTCAGAGGCATTAACTTACGGGTTTTTACGCCGCTGCAGAGGTTGCCTTTGCAAGTTTTTTTTTTTTTTTACAGAGGCATTAACTTACGGGTTTTTACGCCGCTCAGAGGTTGCCTTTGCAAGTTTTTTTTCAGAGGCATTAACTTACGGGGTTTTACGTCGCTCCAGAGGTTGCCTTTGCAAGTTTTTTTTTTTACAGAGGCATTAGCTTACGGGGTTTTAAACCGCGCCAGGGGTTGCCTTTGGAAGTTTCTTTTTTACTGAGGCATTAACTTACGGTTTTTTACGCCTCTGCAGAGTTGCCTTTGCAAGTTTTTTTTTTTAGAGGCATTAACTTACTGGGTTTTACGCCGCTGCAGAGGTTGTCTTTGCAAGTTTTTTTTTTAAAGAGGCATTAACTTACGGGTTTTTACGCCGCTCCAAGGTTGCCTTTGCAAGTTTTTTTTTTAAAGAGGCATTAACTTACGGGGTTTTACACCACGCCAGAGGTTCCCTATGGAATTTTTTTTTTTTTTATTGAGGCATTAACTTCCGGGTTTTTACGCCGCGCCAGAGGTTGCCTTTGCAAGTTTTTTTTTTTTTTTTTACAGGGCATTAACTTACTGGGTTTTACGCCGCCCCAGAGGCTGCCTTTACAAGTTTTTTTTTTCTACAGAGGCATTAACTTACGGGGTTTTACGCCGCTGCAGAGGTTACCTTTGCAAGTTTTTTTTTTCTACAGAGGCATTAACTTACCGGGTTTTACGCCGCTGCAGAGGTTGCCTTTGCAAGTTTTTTTGTTTACAGAGGCATTAACTTACGGGGTTTTACGCCGCGCCAGAGGTTGCCTTTGCAAGTTTTTTTTTTACCTAAGCGCTAACGTATAGGGTTTTACGCAGCACCAGAGGTTGTGCTTGTATTTTTTGATGGGGGGGAGGGGATGGCTGCTTTTTACTTCGCCGTAGAAGTTGCTTTTGGATTGCATTTAATTTGATATTGGGATTTTAAAATCTTCCAACATTGGCTGAAGCAGCTCTTTGTCTCTGATGCCATGTCGAAGTATGTAATCCAAGAGCTGTATTTTAGTGAACTGATACTGCTAATTCTTCGTCCTTTTTCTTCATTGTCCCTTCTTAGTTCCCTTCAAGAGCTCTTCTTTCCTCCTGTGCTGTCTTCCAAGGAGGTCCTGAACCTTCCGATTCTCAAAGTCCTCTTTCGCTTTTTCGAAGTTTGCTCTTTCTTGATCATACTCTGCTTTGTCGTTGTTCAGACGGAACAGTCTAGTCTTGAAATAAGACACAGTTTCTCTGGGGCTTCAAGACGATCTTCAGGTTCTGCAGCCTTTGGATTTGTTGCACAATACTAAAGTACAACGCTGGGAGGAGAGGGAACCAGAGTTAGTCCTTACTGGAGACGAATGGCCTCGGAAACTTCTTCGGGGGAAGCCCACATTCTTCGAGATCACTCCCACATTCCCTGAAGGGAAACGGATCCATCAGGGGTCCTTCTTCCGAGTTATTAGACGCTCTTTTGGTGTGAAGTTTCCAGCATTAAGTTACATCATCCACAGTTGTTTCATATATATGTAAATTGTATTGGAAAACTTTGTCCCCATTTCGTGAATTATCCTGAGAATCTTTTCAGGTTGTCTTCGAAACGTAAAGGTGTGGGTCCTAGCTTTAATTTCCATATTTTATTACGGATAATCACTGTTCCAAATTCGTCTTGGCAGCTTATCGTTAGGTTTTATGCTGTCTTCAAAGGTTTGCGGCTTCACGGAACTTACATAGGAGTTGACTAATTATTTTTAGGAAATTCTTCGTACTGTTCATGACTAATTGGAAAATTATCCTCCGAAACCAGAGATATTTCCTAGTTTTCTCTGTAGTCGGTGATCTCATACACACGCACACACACACACACACACACACACACACACACACACACACACATATATATATATATATATATATATATATATATACATATATTAATTAACCTTTCTATTAGAGGTTTTCTTATAGAGAACACGTAGTAAATTAATAAATTGTAGTCATTTGGTCTTGACACAAAGTCAGATAAATTGACGTATCATTTTAAGTTAAAAATCAGCGCAGTGAGATAAATTAATAAATTGTATTTTTTAATTCTTGACATGAGTCAAATATACAGTTAACCATTTATATACATGCATACATACATATGTATACACATATTCATACACATATATACATATATACATAAATGCATATACATATATATGTACACATACATATATGTGTGTATATATATACACACATGTATATATATATATATATATATATATATATATATATATATATATATATATGCATTTATGTATTATACGTATAAATGTGTATGAATATGTGTGTGTATAAATATGTATGTATGCATGTACAGTATATGAAAAAATACAATTTATTAATTTACCTCACTGCGCTGATTTTTAAAGAAAATGATATTGAATTTATCTGACTTTTTACGTCAAGACCAAATGACTACAATTTATTAATTTACTACATTAATGCTCTATAAAAACCTCTAATAGAAAGGTTAATTAAAATAAAAGAACATTAAAAATAACGGATGTGGAACTGTATTCCTCACAATAATATGTAATAACAATAACACAAAGGGATGTAAAAGTCACAATTACGAAATGGCTGCTCAATTCACTCTCCAAAGACTCTGACAACCACAAATAAACACGCATATATATCCACTGATATATTCCTGTCGTAATGAAGGCCGAGACAAGATTATCAGAAAGGGTATTTCATCATCACTGTATTGTCTTATCATCACATGGATTACTTCCCACAATTTGATATCAATATGACACAATATCAATATGACAATATCATACTCAAAGAAGCTGATTCAATACTAACAAGAGCAGTCAAAGGAATGACTAACCGAAAGGGGTCAGTTGAGCAAAGGAAGAAAGGAATAAACTTATTCCAAAAAAGTTATGCGGGGAGAGAGAGAGAGAAGCGAAAAACAAGCCTAGCCACGTCACGATAGAAAGGTTTTTATTACTTTAGCTATGAGAAAATAGTGTTTCAGACTTTAGCGTATTGTACGTTATGCACTCAGTTGTCATTACTCTCATTTGGTAAACGTTCTCTGATTGTTTACCCGCAAAGCGTACCGAAATACTGTGCATGACGGGAACTGTACAACACATCACGATAAAACCCCAGAACGCGCGCTCACGTTACGAATTCAAAGACTGCTACAACTCCAAGACGAAACTTGGAGGACGAGAATCTGAAGAAACATTTTTATGGCTGGAGTTATGGCCTCCATAAGACTTCACAGTCCGACTTAATAAACGCTTATTTCCTGTGTGATACGGCCTTGCATCGGATAAGGGAAAGTGGGATTCATTGCTGAAACTTGCGAGTGGGACATGAATCACTGGATATTTACTCTGGTACCAAGACAAGTCTTTGATTGAGAGATTTTAAAAGGAAAAAGAAACGTCATGGATGTTTGTACACCCAAGAGTAATATTTATTTTAACGTGAAATAGATCAGATTTTTTTTGTATAATTAGCAATAAATATTTGTCTTCAATATATTTTACAATAATATCTACTGTATCTCTGAAATATTAAGAAAGGTCAAACATTTTGATTTTCGTGCCTCATGAAAGTTCTTCTTTACTATTTTAATTTCAATATGCCGTTGTCATATCTACTCTATCAAAACATTAACAGCTCTAATATATAAATTTATTATTAGTTATTGTGAAATTGGTAAGTGTGTGTTACAAAGTATTTTTCTTTTTATCACAACAGAAATAATGACTAGAAAGTCGAAAAATGTCTCCTATTGAACGAAGTTCATCAAGTCGCTTTTCTTATGTTTTTAAAATGAAAGACAGTGTCTGAATTCATTACTTCATCACACTTTAAACACTCAAAGTTATTCCATGTAAATTTCTTTATCAGTCTGATATTTTACGTTCAGCGTCGCTGACCTTCGATATCGTAACGCCATCTTAACATGCAAATTGAAACATCCTTCTCCCCACGGCTGGTCGTATGATCGCACTCACCTTTCTGGAAAGACAAATTCATTCCTCTCCCTCGCCCATTCGTCCATCCAGGCCCTTCCAGCCCGCCCATCTCCCCAGCCCTTTCGGAAATCCTTTTTCCTTCCAGACCGTGTGGTTCTGTAGAAATGAACAAGGGAAAAAAGGGAAGGAAAAGGCAAAAGAAAAAAAACTGACCCTACATACTTAAGAGAGTTGTCACAAGATTTTCCTGTCTCCTCAACCCAACTCATCCTGGCACCCCACCCCCCAACTATTCTCTCTCTCTCTCTCTCTCTCTCTCTCTCTCTCTCTCTCTCTCTCTCTCTCTTTTACACAGTTTTTTTTTTTATTCTCCTTTGTCAAGGGACGTCAGACCCGCTACCGCCATCTGGTGAGGGATGACGCTGGTAATTGCTTCTTTGGGTTCCCTCCCTCCTTTACCCAAAGTCTGACATACTTCTGTGCCCATTTTGGAATGCCAAACTTGTGGCTCCTACCTATCAGCTACCTTTTTTCTCTTTACCTTGCTGTACCATTTTTATAATGTGTACTATCTAAGGCTATTTTGGTTTGCTTCGTTTTTTTACTTATACTGTATATTCTGTAAATGTATAGTGTTATTGGGATTACTGTTCTGTCCCGTTGTTCATGTTTTTTTGTAATGAAAAAAATCTTCAAGTAATTTTCCAATTCTTTTTATAAGAAAATGTGAGATTTATCGTATTTAAATAAAAATCAAATTCCTACCATTCTGAAGCAGTTTACGATATATATTTCAAGTTTCTCAGATTTCATTAGTTTTCAAATAAAAGTGACATTTATTATATACATTATGCTTTTATTCTTATCGGTGTAAACGTTAATAAGATAATTGTAAAAATAATGCCTTTCAAGAGCAGATGTTATAATTAATGATGCTTACGTGATAATGAATGATAGAATGAAACATCTTTTCCTTTAAACGTTTACCCGCTAAGGCATCCAACGAAGTATTTAACTTCAGACTCCTACAGCATAACAGTCAATGCTCGATAATTTCCTTAACTCTGAAATTCTTAAAAGTAACTATTTAACTGTGAAAACCTAATATTTTCCACCCCTTTTTCAAAGCTGACCATTTTATTTGCCTCTTTCGAGTTGTTTTCAACATTCGTGACGTCCAGTATACACTTTTGCATTCTCAGACGTTAATGACTCTAATAGTTATAGATCGTAAGTATCACGAGTGAATATTCTCAGGTATTCAAAACATATTTCGGTAGAAATTATATATCTCAGCGCTAACGTAAGTAACCGTCATAAAACCCAGACGGAAAATGTCGGATACTTTACATGAGTGAAATCAAAATCAAACGGGCAATTTTCCTTCATCAGTTTGCTTCATCTTTTCGTGAAAGTTGGTATTTTTCTTACGAGGTCTGTTATGTGCACGCACATGCATTGCGTGAACGCGGCGGTCGTTATCGTCAATTACTGTACTGCTCCAGTCATTTGGCAAAACACGCATCAACACGAAGGCAGGTACCCAGGAAAATCTTTATTGAAATAAATGTGTACTAAAATGAAATGAGTAAACAACGCAACGTTTTCCTGTAATGGAAAGCGTTAGGTCCTGCAAATGTTTACTTGCAGATAAAACATAATCTTAACTGTCTACTTTGGAGGCTCTTCCACACGAGACCAGTGGATAATGGGACTGAAGCTTGCGTCAGCTGCAACAATTCTGCGGAAAGCATACTGATGTCAACTTAGTTATTGATATCAGTAAGGCTGATATACTGCACTGATATGCGGTTTGAGAGGACGAAGGATACCTATTTGATTACTTACATATATATATATATATATATATATATATATATATATATATATATATATATATATATATATTATAGTTGTATTCTTCTCAATCACGAAGATAAAATCCTTCAATAAAGTTCCCCGGAAGAGGCCTGATGGAGGGCGAAACTGTTGGGACAAATTAACTCTATTTCCTTTTCCTCTGGTTTCTCCTTCATCTTCATTGTGGAGTGCATCGTAATATATATATATATATATATATATATATATATATATATATATATATATATATATATATATATATATATATATATATATATATATATATAAAATTTATATGTATAAATTTATATATATATATATATATATATATATATATATATATATATATATATATAATATATAAATAATCAAATGACTATCATCCACCTTCTCTCAAACCGCATATCAGTGCAGTATTTCAGCCTTACTGATGTAAATGCCTCAGTTTAAATCAGTGCGCTTTTCACAGAATTGTTGCAGCTGAGACAGGCTTCAGTCTCATTATCCACTTGGTTATAAATCTAGTTCGTTGTCTCTCTTCTTAATTATTAGCGTACCGTCAATTATGCCAGGATATGTACTTATCATTTATCGAGTGCCTAATGTTCCTTATGTTGTTGTTCAAGATTTCGCAACAGTAAACTTGTGGTTCTTTACGGTAGGCAATAGAAAAGTAAAAAAAGAGAACACTATGGATATGCATAGTGTTTTATTTTTTATTATTATTAGAAAAGTGTTCACGCTCGTCCGTGATAAAATTGCTACTTTCTTAAAAGCAATAACTGACTGGGATATTTGTGTAGTGGCCCTGCCCTCACTGATGTCCTAAATATAATGATATACAATGATTCTTTTATGCATGCAAGCATAATCTATACAAGGCCATTGCAGGTAATACGAAGGAATATATGTAATCAATACAACGAAATTAAAGTGTAATCAATAATGTGTGTGTATTTTACAATTGATATTCACTACCTGCATAATTCATTCTCAGTAGCAGAGTAAACACTATAAGCGACTGCAGATAGAGGTCAGATTTAGAATTTTAGTCCGTAAGACAAGTCTCCACTGCAGCCGAGGAAAAGACGTTAAGAGAAATTCCTCATAGATCTCTGGAGTCAATATTTCTGTCTGAAATCCTTGAAAAATTCCAACAGCATTTCTGAGCAAAATTATTTTGAAGTCCTAGGGGATACAAAAAGTTTGGGAGGTCACAGAATGGTCAACAGATTAACGTCGAAATCTACCTATCGGTAATTCTCTCTATTTTGTCTTTTAAAACCTTCTGGAACATAAGTTTTATTACAGGGTCAAAAGAAAATAATCCTTGGCTGAAATTTAGGTTCTCCCAGGTCAACTGAATCATAACGGATTCCAACAAGTTCCTGGAAATAGTTTCATTACCTCTTAATATTACATTGCTTTGCGTCCAGAGATTTATGAGGAATTTCTCTTAGCGTCTTTTCCTCGGCAGCAGTCGAGACTTGATTTACTGTCTAAAAATATAAAATTCACCCTTATGTGCAGTCTTTTAGACTGTTTACTCGACTACAGAAAATAAATTATGCAGCTAGTGAATATCAATCGTAAAATGTGCTCACATTCTTGCATTATACTTTCATTTCGTTGTATTGATTGCCTATATTCCTCCGTATTACCCATGATGGTCTTGTATAGATTATGCATGCATGTATAAAAAAGAACCTTTGTATGTTATTTCATAGTTAGGCTGTCAGCGAGGGAAGGGCCACTACATACGTAAAGAAAATGTATCACAGTAGGTTATTGGTTTTAGAAAGTCACAGTTTTATCAAATACACATGTGTACACGTTTAGAATATAATAATAATTATAATAATGATAATGATAAAAGATAAATAAATAAATAAATAAATATAAAAATAAATAGATAAATAAGGCACTATGCGCATCCATTTACTTTTTTTGTGTGTTTAACACAAAGAACCACACGTTTAACTGTTGCAAATCTTAAACAAGCACATAAGGAACATAAGTTACTTGGTAAATCATAAGTACAATATCCTGGCATAACTAACAGCACGCAAATAATAATGAAGAGAAACGGCTGAACCAGATATATAACCTTCATAGCGGACGTAATAAAACTATTCCGTAAACCACAGAAGGTTTGATTTTCAAACTAAGAGTTTGAAGAGTTCGGGAAACAATAAGAATTTTCAAGTGACTTAGCGAATTTTCAATCTGTTTAGCTTTTAGAAGTTTGTGGGTGAATAGGCTTCATGTTTTCTTTACAGAAATGTCTTGTAGATGACATTTCGAAATTCTGAACGTTTTCGAACACGTTCTATAATTTTATATCAAACTACCTTTTCAAAATATTAAATTCCTACTGACAGCTTCTGCAAATGCATCAAAAAACGAGTTCCTTTCTGTGCGCATTTTCCTTCGAAACAAGAAGACAAAAGATAAAATAAATTTTTTGAGAAACATGATTGCTCGTTATCCATGGCTGAACTCCTTTTCAATCAGGTCTGCAGAAATAATTGGATAAACAGCTTTTGAGAGAAAACAACAAGTTTTCAGTTCTTGAAAGCAAAGAGACGTATGATGCTGTGTTTTTTCGACCCGTGAGTTCCCCGTCAGTCCGACAGTGAATAGAAATGAACCAGTATGTTTAGTGAAAGGAAAGCAAACAAGCTTCCTATTAAGAAATGTTAGGGAATAAAAAAAAAGGCGTAAGTTACGTCTATTCACTGCGTCGTTCACCTAATGGTGTTATTATGCCGCAAGACAAGGTCGGTGAAGAGGCAAATATCCAATTACTGCACTTCCAGAGGAAAACACGTCACATTATAATATTACGCCGCGGACGCGAATAAAAGAGTAAAGAAAAGCGTTACATGAAGTGGGTGCATGCCTTACCTCTTTGGAGGAGGTTTCATTCATGATTATTTCCCGACTAGAGACATTTCTTTTCAGCGAATTCTCTTAAAGAAACCGTAACTACTTTCTGAGTATTTATCCCGATGTTTCAGTGTAAAAATGATAAGCAGAAAAAGTTCATAAATATTCTCCCCTTGGCCTTGCTGGGACATATACTGCTCTTCTCCAGTCATCCTTCATCTTAGCAGTCTCGCAAATTATTCAGTAAAAAATATTTTAGTTTCCTATTATTGCCTTCGTCGTCTTTCTCGAACGCAAATGAGAATGGTTAATTGAGGACCATACCTTTAGTCAAACCTGCTGTTTCTAACATTATTATTATTAATCCTTCGTGTTCGTGCACTCTAAGTATATATTTAAGAAAAGAATTCGTATGGTTAATATTAATTTTTACTTCATTTCAAATATGTAGTAGTGGATAGAAGAAAAGGAAATCAGTAACATGCACATATCTTTTTAGATATAGGCCCGAATAATATAACTTAACGTATTCTGACGTGAAGTTATTTTTCCTCATATCTCAAACGAGCAATTTTATTACTTCATAAAAAAATGGATATTGAAGAGCAGTTTACAAGAAAAGTCAGAAAAAAATGCGCCTGAGGGTAACTTTGTCATGGAATGTAAACCGGGCTATCATCTGCACTGGAAACATGATCGTAATTTATAAAGTATATAAGTTAACTTTAGGTGCAATTGAATGAAATCGAATGTTGCAGTAATAAAAACATTCTATGCCTTGTAAGACTAAAGGTACTGGGACATTGGCTTGTTTGTAGTCCATTTTGTAAATGCAATGCATAGTTTTATTGGGGAATGTGATTCATATAGCTCTACACAAATTCATAATCTTACTGAATGTAGTAACAGCCAAAATACACGACATTTGTTTTAACAGTTTTTTTTTTAAACTGCTACTGGCATTTCAATATGAGCATGCCATATATGTCATACTTTGAATATTGGCTTATGTCATCTGGCGTTGCAACGACTGTGGTCATCATCGAGCATAGACGCTGGGCAAGAGAGGGAGAGGAAGAGATATGTCATGATGTTAACAGAAATAGACAAGTTCGAAGGCAGTTACCATTTTTCTTCCATAGATGGCGGAACCTGGTTTGACATTCCTCGACAGATGGCAGATAAAAAAAAGTAAAGACAGACAGAGAGAGAGAGAGAGAGAGAGAGAGAGAGAGAGAGAGAGAGAGAGAGAGAGAGAGAGAGAGAGAGGGAAATTACCTTTTGGAGGAAAAGTTAGGGCAACTCTTAAATAATGTTACTTTTCTCTGTTATTTTTCTTTTTCTGCTGTCCATTCCAGCAGAACATCAGCATAGTCTGGAAGGGAAACGGATTTTCGGAAAATGATGGAAAGGTAGGCGCCGCTGGATTGTGGTAGGACGGGAAGGCGATCGAAGGGCGGAATGGAAGGGAGAGTCTTGTCCAGGTAGGGCAAATATGATTACATAACCCTCGGGCGGGTAGGACAGGACTTTGATCTTATGTCAGTTGTATTTATTTATTTACTTTTTTCAGGGGATGCCGTATAGAGAATGGATATGAACATGAAAATAATGCATAAGTTTTTCTCTATTAGAAAAAAAAGGTTAAAGGTCACTTCATAAAGAATAACAGGCGTTGACTGAATAATCTGTTTGTGAAAACGTGAACATAAGGAGTAAAAACATTTTAAAGCATTTCGGATCTTTTGTTGTTGTAAGAAAATGTTACTAGCGCGATAAAAGTCTATTTTTCATGTCCAGGAAGAAATATAAAAACTAAAATTACGAACAGAGAATTACCACCACTCATTTCACTATTTTCTTGGTAAGGCTGCAGAGTCGTGAAGTTAATGACAGACAAAGACAGACGGACAGTTATTTTAAAGAAACTTGGAGTAGGGTTTTGATAAGCCATGAGGATTTTTATTCAAGGTTACCAAGCCCAAAATGACGTTCCCTAATGGGCTTCCTTAACCAATTAGGGTCCTTGGACAACAGAAGTCCAAGACCCCTAATTGGATAAGGAAGTATTTTGTTTGTCCAACTTGGATTGCTGGTTGGCCTAATGATAATAATAACACTAATATTGATAACAATATTAATTGAAATAATAATAAGGAGAAGAAGAAGAAGAAGACAACCCAATAATAATAATAATAATAATAATAATAATAATAAGAAGAAGAAGAAGAAGAAGAAGAAGAAGAAGAAGAAGAAGAAGACAAACGCAAAAGACACTTATTGAAGTTAACAACATCTGATATTCATTTGTTAAGAACTAGTTACCTGGAGTTATATAGATAAAAGTGTCCATCAGAGGACAATGAGTAAACAAGTATATGAACAGATAAATGGCTAAATAAATCACATGACGAGAATGGCCTGTATGCCAAAGCAAATTCGACGACTCGGAGAAAAGTGTTGTAATGGATCTTAAGGGACAAAGCTGCCTTTTAAGAGAACATGAAACGCTGGTTATCTCCTGTTGGGACTAAAGGAAAAGATATATATATATATATATATATATATATATATATATATATATATATATATATATATATATATATATATATATATATATATATATATATACGCACGTAACATATATACATATATATACTTTTATACATACATACATACATATATATATATGTATGTATATACATACAGTTATGTATATACACATATATATATGCATACAGAAGGAGACATAAAATTCATGAAATGCAGAGGAATGCAAAAGATTCCAGTCAGACAGGTGAAGGGGAAATCAAGAGGTATTATTAGGTTTATCAATACAAACATGCACGTAAAAAAAATTTCAGGTGTGTATATGTGTGTGTGTGTGTGTGTGCATACATAGCAGAATAGCAATGAGACCAACATAGTGCAACTGCATTTCGGTAACTTGACAGCCATTCGATGATGACACTTAACGATGGTTTAGAGGACGACCTCTTTCCACATAACATTTATGCTGTTTCAGAAAGCGAATAGCTGCTTATTCCCAGCCAACGAAGGGGGACGCGAACTTTGGTCCACACTAACGTAACAAAGGATGTAGAGTTAAATATCGTCGGTTTTATGGGAAAATATTAGTTTTTTTTTTAATTGGCAATTAATCAGTTTATTTCAAGTACTTTTAAGTTATTTAATTGCCACAGAGATTTCAAATTACGTGAGATTTTTTTTTATAATAGCGCTTCACAAATATAACCTTCAAGCAGTGATAAAGAATGTCGCAATTCGGTAATACAATAACAATTCAAAATAGCAAGGTATTCTCAACACACCCTTAATGAAAATGGCGGTGACATAATATAACTAGCCTTCATTTCATAAGGAAGTCGAATAGAGGCGATGCATACGTTAAATAAGTTGAAAAAGAAAATGTCAGCCAGGCAATTTACCATCGTCAATTGGCCCCAATCTTCGTGAGAGTGTCTGCATTTTTCTTTCAAAGACTTATTTCAGCACGAATGTAATATTGTCGCATGAACGTAGCAGTCGTTACCGACGTTGCTCAAAGCAAATGTCTACCAGAATAAACTCTGCAAACATTATGATGGTATATTTTATGTAACGCGAGGCGTTGTTCTGTCGCGCTTGTTAAATCTAAAATGTTTGCTGTGCAGTACCGTCTCAGCTGATACGAAGAACTGAAAAATAATTTTTTTAAAAAAGGAAATGTTAAGACTAAGAGAATAAGTGACAAAAAGGATCTTGCATGCATGCCATCAATCCGGTAAAAAGAGTGAAAAAATAACTCAGAAGTTCATATATATATATATATATATATATATATATATATATATATATATATATATATATATATATATATATATATATATATATATATTGTATATATGTATAATATATATATATATATATATATATATATATATATATATATATATATATATATAAAATATATATTATATGTATATATATACATATATATATATATATATATATATATATATATATATTATATATATAATACAAAATATATATATATATATATATATATATATATATATATATATATATATATATATATATACAGACAGATAAATGTGTGCGCATTACTCACAGGAATACCTAAAGTTTCAAGCCCCAGCACCATGATAAAATGTATGTATAAATGTACGCGTTTATTTATTTATTTAATCGGCTTGTTTGTGTAGAGTGTTTGAGTTCACTGAGTTCTTTCACGAAACGATTATTACCTATGACCCCCTTTTTCGATGATTTTAAAATAATAAACCATAACTTTCGTAAGTTTATGCGGAGTTCCCCAGTAATTTCGTGTATCTTAAAGCCGCCACTAACGTTCAGTTATAGCTGCGCAGTTATCCCTGCACAGTCACCTGCGCAGGCAAAACTGAACGTAAGTGGATTCAGTTTTGCCTGCACAGGCCGACTGTGCAGGCATAACTGCTCAGGTATAACTGAGCGTTAGTGGCGGCCTTTACAGTACTATGAGCGACTTCGTGTCTAGGTGTCTATACGCACAGTTGTTCTGTATATCTGCAGTTCTCACTTTGCAAGTTTCCGCGTTATGAACAGAACATTTCAAGGGATCACCTTAAAATTTAAACGTTTTTAAACGTCCTTTTATTTATAATACAATAAATACACAATAAACACTGTTTAATAGAAAAAAAAAATTTTGGTTCAAGTTCCACTGAGGCTTAGAAAAATGTTGCGAAATTTAGCGGCAGTTTGATGAAAATATGTCCGAATTCTTAATTAAGGATGCCTGATAGGCAAATAATATGCTTATAGTTAGCGTTTTAGAGATGACGTTAAATATGGGCAGCCGATATAATTGCAACTAATCGTGATTGGAGGAAACTCATCCTATTCATCGCCCACCAGAGGTTACAGTTCAGATACATCTATGATACTGGCTCGTCAAATTTACTGTCAGCTCTAATAAACACTGATAGTTGTCTTAAAGATAATTTTCCTCTAATGGAAACCTGACGCAAAACGAGCAGTAAGAAGTAAGTCAAGCCACTGGCTGCTTTAGCAGACGAGTTCGTTAAATATTAAGAAAAGAGTAGCAAAAGTAACGATGGACAATGAACCGTAATATTTATTAATTTATTTTTTACTCATTTATTTTGCATTACATTGATCAGTTATGATTTAATCATCAATTATTTTCAGCCTTGAAGATCAAGAATTATACTTGATTCAGCCTTCAACTGTAGTTCACCCTCCAGTTTCAAATTATTCTGGATCGAGCGATTCAGAACGGCGTTACCATATACAGCAAGAAAAATATTTCACCAATATCTTTCTTTCAAGTTCTTCTCTTTCAGAGCAAGTTTCCATAATTATAAAATTTAATTTTAATAGAATGACTGTTTTATAAGAATATAATACGAAGAAGTATCTAATTAATTAGCTCATAGATATTGTATTTATCTCTAGCGTGGAGTTGTTAACTCTTAAAAATATAATGCTGTATATAAGATGTAATTTATTACACTTCTACTCAAATTCCGAACTGATAACGAAAGAAAACAAGAAAAAATTGCGCCGAAGTTTCTTCGACACAATCAGGTTTTCTTTACAGCGTATAATGCTGTATGGAACTCTCAGCCACGGCCCATGAAACTCTCAGCCGCGGCCCATGTAAATTTCAGCCACGGCCCGGTGGTGGCATGTGTTGTTGCCACCTATAGCGGTGCCAGACGCACGATCATGGCTAACTTTAACCTTAAATCAAGTAAAAAATACTAAGAGTAGAGGGCTGCAATTTGTTATGTTTCATGATTGGAGGGTGGATGATTAACATACTAATTTGCAGCCCCTCTAGCCCCAGTAGTTTTTAAGATCTGAGGGCGGGCAGAAAAAGTGCGGACGAATAGACAAATAGCCAATCTCAATAGTTTTCTTTCACAGAAAACTAAAACTTAATTTTATTACCCTAATAACAGTAATCTTTCCTTCCGAAGCCTGAGGTACGGGGGCACATTAAAAAGTTCAGTTTTGTCGCGAGACGAAAGTAAAAAAAAAAAAAAAAATCTGTAAAATGGGAAGCACGTCCTCGCGCCGACTCTTCCGACAGTCTCATTTATTACCAGAGCAAATTACTCCTGGATGATGCTAATTATGCTGCTCTTTACGCGAGATGATGAAAATTCTCCTAGGGCGATGACACATTTCTTCTTGAAAGAAATACTTCATCGTGTGAAACGAGGAAGAAGAAGAGGAAAAAAAAGAGCTCCTTATCTCGGAAAAGATCATGTCCTTGATTAGCTCAGTTGGTAAATGTCTGGAAAGAAGCAATTCTTCGGTGTTTTTTACATCTGCCAAGAAATTTTAAGCAATTCTTAGTACATTCAAATCCACACCTCTCCGACCTTACTCTAGCCATGTCAGTAGATAGAAAATTGGTGATGATTACAATTAATACCGTTTTTAGAAGTAACAGACACTGAACATGTCAGAAAAACTAAATTTATAAATGAGTTGTATAAACTGTCATGGAATAGAAAACATGCAATAAATGACTAAGGAAACTTAACAAGTATTTAAATAACATCAAGAAGGTATCAGTTTAAGGTAAAATTTTCTTTTATTCCAAAAAGAAAATTCAAGTAAAAAAAAGATCCTTAAAATGCTCTCATATTTGTTTTAATCGTACTTTTGACCCTTTTCTTTTATTTGGAAAGTTTTGAAATGAAAATTAAATTATATCGAACATGAATTTTGCCACTTTTAATATAATAAAAGATTACATCAAAATGCTCTTGTAGTTATTTTTCTAAGCATGATGCTCACTATATTCCTGTGGATTCAGATCTAATGGCGGCTTTATTAGTATAACAATCTCTGTTCCAGCACCATTTTATTGTTTTGATATATTGCTTTTACTCTCTGTTCTTTGTTAATCTCATGGTTGTATCATATTTATCATATTATATAAAGAAAATAATATATATATATATATATATATATATATATATATATATATATATAGATATATATATATATATATATATATATATATATATATATATATATATATATATATATATATATATATGTATGTGTGTATATATATACATATATATAAAGGTGCAAATGGAGGGATATCCTCTTAAGTGAATATTCCCTGATAAGTTTAAAGAGTATTTTAAGCGCTGAACCGGTTAGTGTTTGAGAATGTTTATGGTCGTGATTGTTGAGAATGCAAAAATTGCAATTAAGAAGTTGAAGTATTAAAAGACACCAGGAGTCGATGGAATTACAAGTAAGATCCTGCGATATTTTGATGAAAGTATGATTAAGTGGATGGCCTGGATTTGGAAATTGTTTGGATAAGGGGAAGGGTAACGAAGGAATTTGTAAGAGGGATAATAAGTGCTCCTTTGCCTAAAGGTTAAGAAAAGATTGGCAAGAAACTTGGGAGGTCAGTGGAAGCCGGTGTTGGAATATTTATAATGATTGTTGAGCCAGCTCTGCTTCAGAGAAGTGAAGTTTGGAATTACATGCAATACCAGTGAAAGCAGGCAAAAGCTGAAGAATTATTTCAAATCATTGCTTATATGCTGAACACTCCCTTTTCCATTTTATTCCCAATGAATTTGATACTACATCAGTATTTAGTGGAGACGAAAACATAGAATCCAGATGGTAAAATATTAGTCCGATTACAGTTGATATGTATATTCGACTTTTTATATTCTGAACGATGTGATTAGAGAACGAGAAACAAGGTCACTGCAGACGTAGAGATATACAAGATATATACGATTAAGTCCATATGACATGAATCTGATGTAGCAGCAGTATTTCATATTATTGAATAGTGGCAAACGGCGTGGACCTCAATCCTATGCACTCACCAAATTAACCACGAACATATAAATTGGTTTTTCTTCTGAGGATTGTTTTAGCTATATATATAGAAAACACCCTTTCAGTTTTGGAAATTCACATGTATGTAGCGAATGTATTTTTTTAGATATTTTTTATAAATTTATCTCTTTGGAAAATTTTAGAGAAGCCTATAAGTTATCGGCTATTAAAAGAGCAGAGAATTTCTTGAAGGGCCCATTATTTTAACTGATTCCGAATTATTAGGGAAGCTGTTTATAAAGATTGTTTTACCCCAACTTTGCTATGACAGACAAATTTCATGAACTAAGAAGAGCCAAACTATTAACCTGGTTTTAACTTAGTCATCTCCAGCTTCACTTACTTCATTTATTTTGTAATAATACTACGTTTAGTAACATACAACAAAGGTATACAGTTTCACATCATTATTATCCAGAGCAAGATTCAGAGAGTAATGATAGTGAATCCATTAACAGGTATTTGGTTTCTTCAATTATCATATATATATATATGGTGTAAAGTAGCTCATCATATATAAATATAAATCGTCTCTTTTATTAATGTTCTATTTATAAGAAATATTTAGATTTATTTATATAAAATCAATGTTCGATTATAAATAAAATAGTGTATCCCCTAGTTGTACTCTACATACATATATATTTATAATTATATATATATATATATATATATATATATATATATATATATATATTATTTTTTACAAATATTACTGCTGTTCGCCCTCGTACATTTAGGGATTGTAAAAATATCAGCCTGACTGAGACCGAAAAGACATTGTCCCATATAGGAGCATCTTCAGTTCAAAACCTTAACGTCCGTTGGAAAGGGATAGGGAAGTTAGGCATTTTTCCCCTATAGGAAAATTCCATATTCAACTTAAAATAGGTGGTCCTAAGGTCCTTTTTTCCTTTCTGCCTGTCTCATGGCGAATGTTTTGAAAACAAGAACGTGGACACCTGATGACTGACTAGTTCTGACCTAGGCTGGTCAGGGAACTTGAGAGAGAACCAAGCTTCTCGGAGAGACAACACGTCCAGTTGGACCTCTTCCCCTTTCTTTTCTATTATTCTATTAGTGAAGTGAAGAAACACAAGAACTCCACGTCGGTCGTTGATGCAAACGTTCGTCCAAAATAAAGTAGCTTTTGTTCAAACTCGCCATTCTTTTATCTTTTTCTGTATTTCGCATTTCTTTTGTTCCCCTTCATCCCCACTTACGGTATATGTGTTTCAAGTCTAAGATTAAGCAAATTATTATTTATTGTTTAGCTTCAACCCTGTTATTCCAGTAAAATACCTAGATTTAGGTAGCAAAATCAGGTTAAATCTCGATGCTTTGTATGCCTCGCGTCCGAATGTTTGGAAGAACTGTTGCGTTTAAAATCAAATTCATCTCAAATATTCTTTTTGTTAAGGTTAATAACCCTAACTGGCGACCTTTGGCTAATTAACGTCTGTCTTTGAGGTTAACTCTTTGCTTCAAGTGGTAGGTTACGTGTAATCTTGGTTTGCAGGGCCGTAAAAGTTACGTAAATTGAATAATACATGATCAACCAAGACCTCACATCGTAACATTGGCGACCTGCGAGAATCTAAAGTACATTTTTAGAAAAGAATCTGGAGAAAAGGAATTAAAATTACATTAATTCCAAAAAAAAAAAAAGTCAGATATCGAACTCCATTTCATTCTTCCAAACAAGGAACGAGGCATAATAATAAGCAGTAAAGAGAATAGTTATAATAACAAGTGTAGAGAATTAGCGTGAGTGGCAAAGGGTGCCTCGAGAGAGCGAATCACAATTTGTGTCGTTTTAAAACGGGCATTTTACCGTTTCGACCGTGAGAAGTCGTTCAAGAAACGAATCCTAAGGCCGAATCGGGAGCCCATTTCATGTACACAAAGTAATTTAGAAATCGTGTCGGCAATTCGATCGTTATTGTTTGCATATAGGGAATCATTCAAAAACCGTGTCAGTGAAGTAGCAAACGAACTGAAATAGTAATTTTAAATAAAAGGTACCATTCAACAACGTAAATTTACGCAGGCAAGCTTAGCATTTCTCTTTTCTTTTTTGTTTAATGTCCGTGAGAATACGATAAGAAAATATCACAAAGTTGTTTGGTAATTTAGTTTTCCATCCGTAACGTAAAACGCTATGCATGATTGGTATATTTAAAGTAAAATCTGGATACCTGCATTTGTTTATGCGTTGTTTTTGAATTTGTTTGAAAAGAAATACCAGCCATCTTGGATTCCTCCACGTGTTCGTAGCGGTTGTTTTGAATTTGTTTGGTTTGTGAGAGGAGAACATTTTGGTGTTCCTTCGCAGCCAGAGGTTGTTTGAAATTTAGGCCTAACGTGGATTTTCCGCCATCTTAAGACCGTGTTATTGTGATCCGCTGTTGTGACCAGACTCTGCCCAGCCACTTTGGGTCACTGTTCTTTTTTTCTTTTCTGTAGTTTAACCACCTCCTAATATCTTAGCTAGACAAAAAAAAAAGATAATTTAGGCAGGGAAAGATAGGCCTTTAGTTAGAGTAATACCAAGTTCCTATGCAAATACCTGCTATAAAAATCATATAAAGATAATTTAAAATTTTTTACGATAAACTTTTGTGACGTGGCTCCAGGAAAATTAAGATAATAAAGTAATCCTAAAGGAAGCCAAGACGACTTATCTATATCATTTTATTAAGATCCATGCCATTGTGCATTATAAAATTTTGCTTTTACATGTTCTCAACAAAGAAATTGCGATTAATCTTCTCTCTCTCTCTCTCTCTCTCTCGTCATTCAAGTAAGCATTCTAACCTAAGTGTACGTGACCCTCTTCAAAGAAAGAACGGCCGACACTAGGCTAATTAATTCAATACAATAAACCAAATAAAAGAAACACCTCTGTCCCACAATAGATGAGGACAAAGTTAAGAGTAATTCTGATACAGTGATAAACTGTCGGTCACGAGTGAGGCCTGCTATCCAGACCAAGCAAACAGTAGTGCATTTCACCTCTGAAAAAGAAGGGGCCAACACTGGGGCCGGTACTGGGACCAGCCACTCACGAGGATCTTCAAAGAAAAAAAAAAATTCACTTTATTCCACAGTGCCAATAATTTGCAGCACTGTCATCACTTCTGAATAGTTTACTTTCTCTCTCTCTCTCTCTCTCTCTCTCTCTTTTACCTCTCCCTCTCTCTCTCTCTTTTACCTTCCCTTTCTCTCTCATTCGTTGCACTCTGCAGTGTAGAGTGCCTTCTCCCATATAGCCTAGTTGGACTCCAGTAGAGGGTCCTAAGGAACACATTGGCACCATAAGTGCCACCAAGCAAGAAAAATAAATAAAATAAAAACAAAGGGAACACAGAAGAGAAAGTTCTTCTGGACCTAACCTGCACCAGTGCCTGGGGATACTGAGTGCCACTAGTGTGACCTGTACACGGCACACTCCAAACTTCAGTGCCACCTTTTGAAAGGGTGCCACGTCATTGAAGAGACACTTCCTCGCTGCCCAAGTACGCCCAGTCGACCCGGTTGAACGCCCTTCCCACCAGAACCATGGCAGCAGAGCATTATAAAACCTTCCTGGGGCTGGGGATGACTGTAGAGTCTCACCTGCTTTCGAACTTACCGCCTGGGTTAAGGAGGCAAGTGACGACTTGGGCTAGCGGGAGGAAGAAAGACTGAGCAGAGGAGCAGAGGATGTATGAAGAACGAGCAGGGTGTATGAAGAACGCAAGGGCGTATGAAGAGGCAAAGAATTAGAAGAAGAAGGAGACGGCATGAGTTAGCCTGCAGGAAACTTGAGCTAGCCTGCAGGAGAAGGAGCTCGGAGCTGGAGAGAGCCAAATGGAGAATGCCGAAGCTATGGCTGCGACATCAAGCCTCAGTCCCTGCACCTGCTGCACCAAACGCTCCAATTTCGAGCATCAATTCCCTAGTCCCCAAGTGGACTGAGGACGAGCCAGAAGCATGGCTGGAGGAGATCGAGGCTCTTTTCGTCTTCACAGCACCACAGAGACGGAGAGAGCCTTAATACTAGCCAAGCATATGGAGGGGAAAGCTGTAGGCGCGCTTCGGCTCACTGGAAAAGAGAGCCAGAGAGGTAACATGGCGGGAAGTTCGTAGAGTCATTACAAGGCCTACGAAATAACCCCAGAAAAATGGAGACAACGGTTCGAGGTCTTGCCAAGGAAGTCGGCTGGTCTTGGACAGAAATGGGCATGTCGCAAAAACCCAGTCCGGGACGCTAGTTGACTCTTGCCTGCACGACGTTTGAGGATCTTTTCAATCGGACCATGCTAGAAGACCTTTTCCAATGTGTGCAGGGCCCCTTGCGTATATCTTAACGATAAACAGCCCTCCACACTTATGGAAGCTTGTCGCATGGCTGATTCGTGGGAAACCTTCAATCAGTCGCATAGCACCTCTCGAAGCGAATCCCCTCCGCCCTACCTCGCAACTCCACTCGCCCGAAGAATGGACTGCCTAGCAAGACCCTGTGCAACTATTGCAGAAGGGGGCCACGCTGAAGCTGAGTGCCGATACAAACTCGGCACTAATAAGCAGCCTAACCCTACCAGCCAGAACTCCGGCTCGATTCATCCGCTCAGCCCTCTCCTCCAACAGTTGCACTGCAGGGCCACCGAGCCCATCCAAAAGGCCCAGATCCTGTGTGGGCTGCCTAGCCACTACAATGCTGGATCTCCGGCCTGTCACATCATGTCCCCACCACCAAATTTGTCAACCTAATCAGCACTTCATTTTCTGCTGCTGGTCCGCACTGATCCTTTACCCTGAGACTGAAACCCAGTTCATCTCGGTGGCCCCTCTTCAGAGCACTAGCCTGCCAGTGACCCTTCCGGTCACAGTAGACACTCGGCAGACATTAGCCTGGATCACTAGGGCCCAAGTGCCAGCCGGTGCTATGGTTGACGAAGAAACCCGGTGGGAAATGAAGTGGATAGAGGCCACACCATCACCGCCCTACTGGTCCAACTCAAGGTAATGACACCTTGGGGCACGATACCACCACCGGGCGTGGTAGGTGGAATTCAGCCGGCGGCCTTCTTTGTTGGTGGGATCTTCTCTACGGAAGCCGTCACCAACGCCACCAAGAGCAGTTACCTCCTCCACGGAGGCCCCATCTAAAACTCCCAAAATGACCAACCTCCACCTTCCGCCCACCAAAGTGGTCAGCGGAAGGAGCCACCCAACCTATTCCAGGCTAGCCTCTCCAATTGCGAAGGGCTGGCCCACCAAGAGTCTTCCCCCTCCTTGAGAGAGATTCAGGAGGAGCAGTACTGCTGCAGGACGTGCAAGGGCAGACCACTCCACAAGTGGGAGGGCTGCCCAAACAAGCAACGCCCAGCAGACGCCCCTGAACAAAACTCACCGAGAGGCTACATCTCCTGCTGGGGCAGGAATCTCTGCCGCAGCCAACCACAAGTCGTCCGCGAGGTATTGCACCTCGGACCCTCATCAGGCATGCCTGACCGCTCAACTGCTGCCAGTGCCACTTGCGAGCACTGAGCAGTGCGAGACTCCGTCCGCCCCGGACGTTGAGCCACCAGTGGAAAAGGCCCCCATGCCGGGTCTAAATCATGGCGAATCCTCCTCCGGGAGATTTAGGTTCCCATGCAGTTGATCATCGCGACTGGAGAGCCTCAGCACCCGAAACTTCTTCTTTGCAAGATTTTGCTCAGGATGAACCCTGGAGGATCAAATGTACCCCTTCCTTGAAGACCAGGAACTCAGCATCCTCGGACGCAGAAGTCAAGATGCTCGCTCGGTTGTCGCAGCAGCTGGAGTGGGGAGTCCCCTCCCGCAGCTTTTGCAGTTGCCCTGACTTCGCCCTGCTAGCCCTTCTGGCCTGTCCCGAGTCGATTGCTCTCATCACCTGCTGGGCCAGCTACTACAGTAGGCCTTGGAGGAAACCAAGAAGAAGAAGAAGGGCGGAAGAGCCAGTAGTTGCGGGAGCTATAAGCTCATCCTGGCACTAGTGCCCCCTCGGCACAGTGCCCTAACATCTAAGAGTGATCCTGGCCCCTTGCCCAGAGGGGTAGCCAGTGTGATCTCTTCCTTTGTTTGTACCTAACCTCAGGCCACCTTAAAGTACATGTACACATCAATTTAGTAGCCTTGTTCTTTCCACTTACCACCGAGCCGCAGTAATCATGAAAGTAGCCTAACTAATTTCAGTAATCATAACTATTGTGAAACGAGCCACGATGCTCGTGACAATGCATGCCTAAGACCTCCAATGAGGCACCCATTTATCATATGAGGCAACCCTCATGAATTAACTAGTAAATTTTAATTGTATTAAAATAAACCATGTTGTAATTTAGTTAGAATATTAACTCTTATGTTGGTGCCTACGGTCGGGGTTAGGATAGGTTAAGGGTAGGAAATCTCATAGAATGTACCACTAGGCAGGTCTAAAACACATCATGATTGTAGGGGTAGCCTATAATAACCGTGAGCACCTTCAGTACTATTAGAATTAGGTAAAGTAGTGAATATAGCTCGTATCTATCTAGGTTATGTAGTTCTGTAGCTAGGTAGGCCAACCAGGACTAATCTGCTCAGGGGAAGGAGAGTAACCTCGAGAGGCGAACAGCTTGCTTAGTATAGACCTTCACGCCCGAAAAGGAGTGAAGGCCCTCTTAAAGAGGGAGCTTTTATAAATATTTCGCTGTTAAGCCTCTGAACATTTAGGGATAATGTCAGCCCTAGTCAAGACAGGAAATTGCTTTGTCCACGCTAGGAGCGTCTTCAGTTCAAATTTTGCGTCCGTTGAAAAGGATAGGTAGCATTTAGCCATTTTCCCCTATAGGAAAATTCCCATATCAGCCTTAAAAATAGGTGGTCCTAAGGTCCTTTTTCCTTTCTACCTGTCTCATGGCGAATGTTTTGAAAACAAGAACGTGGACACCTGGTGTGACTGTTCTGACCTAGGCTGAATCAGGGAACTGAAAACTAACCGCCCGTCTCGGGCGAGCGTCTGGAAGATGGCCCTGTCCCTTTCTTTCTATTATCCTATTGAGTGAAGTGAAGAAGCAGTACGAGGCCCCTCGCGGTGTTGAATGCGCTGCAACATTAAAGTCTAAGGTAAAGTGGCTTTTTGTTCAAACTTAGCCCATTCTTTTATCTTTTTTGTATTTCGCATTTCTTTTGTTTCCTCCTTCATCCCCCACTTACTGTATATGTGTTTCTGAAGTCTAGATTAAACCTCATTATTATATTGTTAGCTTCAACCTGTTATTCCAGTAAAATACCTAGGATTTAGAATTGTAAGCAAAAATCAGGTTAAATCTCGATGCTTTTGTATACTCGCGTCCGAATGTTTGGAAGAACCATTGCGTTTAAAATCCAAATTCATCTCAAATATTCTTTGTTGAGTAAATAACCCTTAACTGGCGACCTTTGGCTAATTAACGACTGTCTTTGAGGTTAACTCTTAGCTTCAGAGTGGCAGGTTACGTGTAATCTTGTTTGCAAGGGCCGTAAAAACTATATAAATTGAATAATACATGATCAACCAAGACCCTCACACATAGCAATATATATATATATATAATATATACATATAGGACGTTAATGCAGCATCTGGCTACCAAGCAAAGAAGGACCTAGTACCAGATCTAGACAAGATGGGTGGATGGGTACGCTTCGTTAAAAACTCATTAAGTCCCAATTAACTGAAGCAGTGAATTAGGCAGTGCGTGGTAGTTAGTCGAATCGGGGTGGAAAGGGGACGCCGCTACCACACTCTGAAAGACTTGACAGAACATGTGGATTAACACCCTCTTGAGCCATCCCCTTCTGGAAGTGAAGGAATATATATATATAATATATATATATATGATATATATAACAATATATATATATATATATATATATATATATATATATATATATATATATATTATATATACACAAACACCTATATCTATATTTGTCGATATATTTATATATATATATATATATATTTATATATATATATATACTAAGTATATATATAATATATTTATCTCTTGGTTTTGTGAGAAAATAAGTAAATTAGAATATTTATCTCCAGATCGCAAGTGTCTTATTTCAAAGGAAGCCCTAGTTGTTTGATGTTTGCAACACAGAAGCATTCCCATGTTTTCCCAGGCTAGATAAGCCAGTGCAGGTGTCTAAGAGAGACAAAGTGCAGGACTCTACAGCAGAGTCATTACTGAATCTGACCTGACCCCCTGTTAAATGCGCCCCTAAGGTGACATTTCCAACAGCTGCTTGCAAGTAGTACTCCCTTTGAGAGTTCCTTCTATTGTTACTATTGCTCTCAATTCCCCAGTCACGCGTGCCCCTTCGTATTTTCTGAGAGCTCCTTCCAGAGACTACCTGCAATGCCATCGAGGTTACCTTTCTTGACCTGCCCACCTGCAGCTCCAGCCTGCTATAAACACCTGCGTCCGCCTAAAAATCCTCTCGACTCTCCCATCTAATTGTTTACCCCATTGACACATCTTCTCCCAAACCCTTATCTGGCCACCAAACAATGACCTTTCCAGGTACAGTACCTAGCTGGATTAACAACACGCTACGAGGAGGACAATGGAGGAACCGTTAATAAGAGGCTGTCAGAAGTGTCAAAATAAAATCCGTTGTTGGCACCAATCTTGGTATATATACTGGCTCCAACAGACCCTTCTTGGCTAGTCACCTTCCAGACATCACACTGCTAGTGCAACCTGCGCTAGTCCCTCTTCAGAAACCATGCCACTGGTATAGTCTATGCTAGTCCCTCCTTCAGGTGTCTCTGCTCGTAGACACTCTGCCCAACCTTCTTCCTGGAGGTCCACCACTAGTATACCCCATACTAGCCACCTCTACAATGCCATCTTCACAGCTTACACACACACATCCTCCTGGCACACACACACACCTGCTAGTCAAACCTTGCATTACTCTGCTAGTCTGCTCTCCCAACTTCACGCCACTGGACACCTGGATGCTAGCCACCTCCCACAGATGTCACCCCTGCTGAATTACCTACAAGAGTCCAGTTACTGAGACACACCGAGTCCTACTTGAAGCATTCCCTATGCTGCTGCTGAAGATTCGGCGTATCCAGCTACTCTCTCTTCTACGTGCTGATGATCTATTAGCCCCCCATCGCCCCTACCTTCGTCGTATTTCTCCTCTGTGGGGGAACCTTTGAGTGACAATGCTCCCGCTGACTCTACTGCAGAAACTTGGCTGCGACAAACCTCATGTCTTGTCCATGGACCCAAGTTCATGTTTTCATAAGTTGTTTGTCGACCCCCTTAACTATCCCTTACTGTGTTTATATACCTATTCTCCCAAATACCTGTAACCCTATTCCTGTCCCTCTCCTTCCAGAGAGCCCTGTGATTTTTTCATTGTGGTGGGAACTGTGATCAGTAATGACTTGTTTTATTTTTATTCTCATATTTGTGTATTGCCATTAGATTTTAATTATTATGTAAATAGTGCATAGCTACTTAACCTACATAAATTCATTTTCATTACACTCCAGTCCATTCATATATTTTCAACTCTCCCTGCTCTTGCAGATCCATGATTTTGAGTCTCTGTTGTGTGAGGACAAAGGTGCCACCTCCCTACATACCCAGGTGCATATCTGGTCAAGATTCCGGACAATCAGTGCATATGCTTTTGCTCATCGTCTTACTGTGCATCTTTGGATTCTCCCCGAGCTCTATTTTGCATGTTAGCCTAGAAAGGCTAAGTTGTGGTGCCTTGCTTGAGTACATTTGTGATACTTTGTGTAACATAGTTCTTGAATCGTGCCATTTTTCATCTTATGATTAAATTATAATTTAATTAGTGAATTATACTATTTAGTGGACATCCCAAGTTTACCTTCAATCCTTTTTCATTTACGGGTAATGTAGAGTATTTTTCACTTGCATCTTTTCTCTGTTCATTTGAGCACTGCTCCCATTTCAGTCAGGTGTAGTTTCTAGAAATCATATTTTAGAGCCACGTTTTCCCTTCACACGGCAGCTCGGACCATGACAATATATATATATATATATATATATATATATATATATATATATATATATATATATATACAGTATAAACATATATATAATATATATATATGTGTAAACTAAAATTTTTGCAGAAAAATTAAAGAAAATAGATATGGAATTTTGAGTTGTTTTACTGGCGTATTATTATTGTCGTTATTATTATTATTATACATGTATAACGGATGATCAGTATCAGAAGTAAAGATTACCAACAGTAATTGTGGTTACCTTTTTGCCTCGAAATCATGACTACCTCCTCCCAAATACATCAATATATTACAAATATTAATTACGAAACTTATAAAGGCTTTCATGGTTTTTCAGGCAGACCACTAAGGCCCTAAAAAACTGAATCGGCCAATAAAAAAAACTTCCTACATCCAATCGGTCACCGATTTTTTTTCCGATGTCCTCTCCCCTTCTTCCCGGGGATCCTAGGGCTTTCCACACGCCCCTTCCTGACAGAGATGGATAAGAGTCCGATGTGGACTTTTCTCCTTCCATCCCTACCGCATTCCTTCCAAGAATATAACCCCCTAACTCTCATCCCTTAAGAATTTTCCTCTTTATCCCCTCACAGACCACCTACATTTTATTTGGTTAAAATCCGTATTGTGTTTATTTTCAAATTAACATTATTTATAAGCATAAATAGAAACTCATTATTGTTATTTCAAAAGTTTCTCCCTGTTACCTGCGGATTCCTCTTCCTTCTTTTTCTACTATATCCTCTCTTCTTTCTTCTTATATTTATCCCTCTCTCCTCCTCCTCCTCCTCCTTCTTCTTCTTACTGTATATATACATATATATACGTTTATAAAATTCAGTTTGAATAGAATGCCCGTGATTACGCAAGTTTCCTCCCCTGTTACCTGGATTTCTCAGATTATATTCCTGCTTTCTTCCTCTTATCTTCCTCCTTTTCTTTTCATTACTGATGACCAGTGTTTTTGAAAAACGGACTTCAAGTTAATATAAAATCTGAATAAAATACCCATATTAATGTAGAAGCCAGATGTACCAAATTCCTCCCTGTTACCCCGGATTCATCTTCAGTATAATCAACGTTAAACCTGTCAAGCTTCTTCTTCTTCCTCTTCTTCTGTCAACCGCCTGCCAATGGCTTATACCGAGGGGATTAAATCTCCGTTGCGATTAAGACACTTGCAGATGCAGACCCTGTGACTTACACGAACGTAATAACAACTGAGTGTTCATTCCTGATACTTTTCTTTGAAGGGAAACAAATAATGGTGGCTTTTTATGAAAGTTCAGCCTTGATAAGTTTTTAATGTCTAATGATTGTCATTGTGATTAATATAACAAAAAAGTTATCATCTCAGTGTTTTTGCTAATGTCAATGACTTTCAGACACTCAAGGCGGTATTAAGATACAATAAACGTCTTGGAAACATTTGCATTCTTTACTGATTATCTTTAGATTACCAGGATAATATACATGTATATATGTAAATATATATTACAGATCAATATTTTTCCTCTGATATATATCATATGAGAATATATACAATTCAGTCCGATGAGATAAAGGTCATGGGACTGGTAGTGAAATCTTCCAGAACACATTTTAAGAACCTTCATTTTAACAAATCCTTAGTTGAGGAGAGCCGACTCTCTCTCTCTCTCTCTCTCTCTCTATATATACAGTATATATATCTCTTGAACAGATATAGAAACAAATATAATGATATAAATGATATTGTTGATTCCAAATTTATATCGTAAATGGTAAGATGGCTTACATATTGCAGTCTATTTTCACTTTCATACACATATTTTCCCATGTATATATGTCTTATTCTCAGTCTATATCTTGAGTGAGAGCTGGATATAGGATCTCTAGCTCAAGACATTCATGCTGAATAATGAGTGTTATGTGTAAAACGTGTGTCTATGTAGACACAGACACGTTATGAAACAAAGCTCTCTCTCTCTCTTGAGTCTAATAGTGTTATGAAGCGGATGCACTCTCTCTCTCTGAAGAGGAAGAAGGGTCTCTGACTCTCTCTCTCTCTCGCTGTTGCGTTATCACGACCGGTGAATAGGACTTGGAATAATAACGGTTTCTAAAATGGCACACACCAATGATTTTAGCTGATGGAGATTCTGATTGCCTCCGTCTTTTGATGTCCAGTTATAAACTGATAAAAATGGACATAGAGAGAGAGAAGAGAGAGGAGAGAGTGCAAAAGGTGGGAGCCTTTTCGTGGAAGAGCCAGCTTGCGCAGAAGGTCAGATCACTCCAGAAGGGAAAGACGAAAGATACATTGCAAAATAAGTAATTGTTGAACCACAGAAAAAGAAAGGATAGAGAAGCCATTCTTTTAATTAATCATTGGTTTGCCATGTTGTTCTTGGTGCTGTTTCTTTATCTGATCCTATTTCAATTGATACAAACAGATTAAATAAGCCAAAACTTATAAAAACTTATCGAAAGAATTTATTGACGAAAAGGATTCTACACTCAAACTATACTAGTTGGGTAATCGACAGAAAGGAACGAAAAGGTGTGAACAGAATACCTTAATTTATTGTTAAAAGTTAATGAACATCAAATAAAAGGTGTCTAGAGGGTTCTGAGTAAAGAGGTTCATTCAGTGTCCTGATTCAGTGCAATGACCATTGATGAAATGGCATTGATAGCTTATTCAGCCAGTCGATTAACATTGAAAGTATTTGTCTGAAAGATTAACTTTGCTGTATATCATTCAAAGCTCACGAGAGCAGAGTGTAAAGATGATGCTGATAAAAGGGGATATAAAAACATGGAAGAAAAAGGTTCATATCAGTAACATATATTGACGTATATACGAGACTAAATCCATTTAAAGTAACTGGTTAATATACAAGAAAACATTTTCATTGCCAATGAGAAACTCCTAACCTAGGCATCTAAAAGGTGCCCTTTGTAGGGGTTATCGCCATCATGCACCTCACGGCACTGCAGGCATTGATTGAGGTTCTTTGCAGCGTTCTCGACCCCAAGCTGCAACCCCTTTCGTTACTTTTACTGTACTCCGTTCATATTGTCTTTCCTCCATCTTTACTTTCCAGGCTCTCCAATACAATAGTGCATAGTGCAGCCGCGAGGTTTTCTCCGGTTACGCCTTTTAAAACCTTTGTACCTCAATTTCCTTTCAGCACTGAATGACCTCAGCTCCCAGCGCTTTGCCTATGGCCTGAATTCTATAATCCACTCCATTCCATTCGAAAAGGTGCCACGTCTAGTATAATCGCGCGATTCGAAACCGATCACCAGAAATATTGGTAGATTTGAAGCTTTTCTTTTACAAGATGAGCATCGCAATTTTTAACTACTGCAGCGGGCAACTCTCCCCGTTATCAAGTCCAATTCATCAGCTTTTAATGGTATGTAGACTCTGGTGAGCATTCTGATCTG
>NC_089793.1:32479451-32511951 GCF_040412425.1 Macrobrachium rosenbergii | reverse complement strand
GCATGGCTGCAACAGCAACTCGGGCGATGGCGATAACTTTGGCAGTAGCTTCTGTGTAACTGCTGGGGATGATTTTGAGTTTAGATTTTTTTGTTACTTAAATTTGTACTCATATTTCGGTACTTGAGTTTCATCTCCACTCTGAGATAAATTCCAGTCTTTTCTGTATGGATACGTATGTGTACATATTATATATATATATATATATATATATATATATATATATATATATATATATATATTATGTATATATATTATTTATTATACGTATATTACATATTTATTATATATGTTATATATATATATATATATATATATATACTTATATACTTATCATACATTTCACAGGTGAAAAATAAGAGATGGTTTCTTGACTTTATTTTCAAGCCATTGACGAAGGACTGATACAGAGTATTAGAAGTGACATATATATATATATATATATATATATATATATATATATATATATATATATATATATATATATATATATATATATATATATATATATACTGCAAACAGTACTGACGAACATACACGACCGTTAGAAACTATATATCCACCACAGGCCGGTGTTAAGGTAGAGTGGCCTTCAAAACTCATTTGGTTAAAAATCACAATATACCTCAGGGGACAATGCTGATAAACATACCGACCATAGGCGACAACAGATCCACACCTGACAGGTGTCAGGAGGCTTTTCCAATGCATTGTCCCCTGAGAGTATATTGTGATTTTTAGCCAAATGAGTTTTGAAGGCCACTCCTACCTTGACACCGGCCTGTGGGTGGATATGTAGTCTCTAATGGTTGCGCATGTTCGTCAGTACTGTTCCTGTAGTATATATATTTGTGACCCTAATGCCCTGTATCAGTCCTTCGTCAATGGCTTGAAAATAAAGCCGAAAACTGGTCAGGACCTACACACCCTGTCTCTTATTTTTCACTCTGTGGTAATGTGTGATAAAATGAATCACGTACAAAAGTGATTATAATCACATTATATATATATATATATATATATATATATATATATATATATATATATATATATATATATATATATATATATATATATAGGAGAGAATAGAGAGAGAGGGAGAGAGGGAGAGAGAGAGAGAGAGAGAACCTAGGTCATATTACTAAGCCCTAAACCATGTAGAAGACGACGAAGTTCATCGAATCCTAACATCGTTGAGTTGAGATAGAAGTACCGATTGCGTGTGATAAGAGAACGCCCCTGGAGGTCGTCCTCCGGCGGTGGATGGGCACTTGGAGGCCTTCGTCATTATCCGCTCCGGTGGAAGCGTTGCCATGGCAGTAGCGAAATTTTTCCTGTACTAGAGGGAGTGAAGATTGAGGTTCAGATGCGAAGAGAGAGTTCAAAATGACAGCGACGACAAACATAAGTTTTCAAATAGAGAAGGAAAGTGGATTGGGGAAGATGGAATCTCTGTTAGATTTTTCTTTCTCGTGTTTGTTATCAATTACTATTTATTTTTGGTCATTAATTATCTCATCACAAAGATGATTCCTTAACACACTATCTTGATCAAACCAGCGGGTTCCAAGACTCCTTCTATTCCCTGTTGAATCCGAAAACCGAAAATCTGTATTCCAGAATTTTTATATCCAGGAATGAGATAGATTGGGAGGTCTTTGTCGAGTTCGCTTTGAACAAAAGCCATTTCTTCCCATTTCAACGAATGAAAGATTAGAGAGAGAGAGAGAGAGAGAGAGAGTTACTTTTAATCCTGATTACAGTCTAATTATCTTCTAATAAAGATTTCAATTCGAGCCTAATTTACGTGATAATTAAACTTCCGTTGCAACTGAAAGGACAATTACTTTCCTTCGTGTTTTTAATCATGTTTTTGATACGGTAAAAAAAATGTTTTTTAAACCTGTGTCGAATACCACCAGTTGTGAATACCTATAGCATTTTCGTCAAAATTTTCCGAAATTCAACATTGGTTTTGCAAGCCAGAATAGAAGGCTAGAAGATATTATTATTATTATATTATTATTATTATTATTATTATTATTATTATTATTATTATTATTATTATTATTATTCAGTACAAGAACCCTATTCAAATGGAATAATCCCACAGGGACCATTGACTTGAAATTTAAGCTTCCAAAGAATATGGTGTTCATTTGGAAGAAGTAACAGAAGGTAACAGGAAATACAGAAAGAAGAGATCAGTTATTAGAAAAGAAAAAACAAATAAAATAATTAATGAATAAATATATGAAAATGTAAATAGATTATTAAAATAAAAGGAGAATTGTTTCGGGGTAATAATGCGTTGCATATTCACCTGAGCTTCTGAAGTTCCAGTTGCACAACATCCTCAGGGAGAAAATGAAAAAGAAAGAAAAAATGAAAAGTGTAAATGAAAGACAGAAAGAAGCAAAAATCCCCCCACGGCGAAAGTCCCGCCTCCCCTGTCCATTTTCGCACGACGAATGAATCTCATATTTTGATTACTTGTATTATTCGCGTACCTCGAGAACATTAGAGGGTGATGTGTGTTGATCCCGTGGTTTTAGGACGGAAGGGAGAGGACGGGGATAAAATGACACACGTCCTCATAAACGCCACCCGAGGAAGATCCGATGCAGCTTACTCTTCCCAAAATAACAGGATGAGGTCTGATTCCTTCATTCGCTTTTATCTTCCCTCGCTCGCTCTGGGTTTTCGTCGGTTTTTTATGCCCGTGTCTTATTCGGAATCTCTTTAACTCATTTGTATGAAATTGTGTATCACACGTCCAAGGTCATTTCTGTTTCTTCTTCTCTCTTCTCCTTCTTCTAGTCTTCATTGTTAGTGATCATTCTGGTGTAATTCTTTTTGGGTTCCTTTCATATTTTCTCGAGTATAGGTGAATATTATACGTTCCCCTCCATGTCGTCGTTTTGTGGTCACCAGTTTTAGTGTATTCGCTCTGATTCTTTCAAGGAGGTTCAAGTATTCACTCTTATAAATAACACAGTCCTTTGTCTGTATTAATACAGACACGCATCTCGTGTACCAAAAAATATGCCAATGTGTTCTTTGGTTCTGGCTGTTATTTTTGAAAGTAAATCTAAAGATTTTCATGCGATGAAAAGGCAAATCGAAACTCTTATATGAAATAACAAGAATTCATTTTGATAACGTTTATGTTCCCGATTGCTTAGTGATTAAAAAAAAAAACAAGTAAAAAATGCGCCGAAGAAACTTTTCCGTGCAGCCGCTACAGCATATAATCAAGGCCACCGAAAATAGATCTGTCTTTCAGTGGTCTCGGTATAATGCTGTATGAGCCGCGGCCCATGAAGCTTTAACCACTGCCCGGTGGTGGCCTATCCTATATCGTTGCCAGAAGCACGATTATGGCTGAATTTAATTTTAAATAAAATAAAAACTACTGAGGTTAGAGGGCTGCAGTTTGGTATGTTTGATGATTGGAGGGCGGACGATCAACGTACCAATTTGCATCCCTCTAACCTCAGTAGTTTTTAAGATCTGAGGGCGGACAGAAAAAGTGCGGATAGAAAAAGTTTTCTTTTACAGAAATCTAAAAGTAATGTTGCTATTACCATTGGTTTCAAGACTGTGAGTATATTAATGCAACAATGCATAAGCGCATATGAATTAATCTTTAAGTCCTTTGAAACCCTTAAAAGCGATAAATCAGCACTCAGATTCGGTGTGCTGACTGGTCAAGATCCAGTTTCTATAACACCTAAAAGTAAAATGAGGAATAGTTTTCCTAGCGCAGTTGTGGAATCTTCTGATCTCCAGTTATTTAAGCGGAGAGCAAATTCATTCCCTGGCTCTGCTGACGTCTCCTGGATTTCGTATGCATCGGTTGATTTTCTCTTCCCTCGTATTTATTTATTCATCGCCTTTTCCTACACCTTGTCTCTCTCTTCGGTTTTCAGTATGTTGCCTCTCTTCATAAATCAGCTGAAGATTTAAAGAAAGAGAGAAAGAAGTAACTTTTAACATCCTATCCTAAATTACGCAAAGTCAAGTACCGCAGTGACCTCCACAGTAATATATTTTTGGTATAAACGATTCCGCTCGTTCAATAAAATGCAAACCAATTGACATATTGTTCATTTCTTCCTCATTAAAATTGCAGCGACGAGTTCCCAGCGGGGCTAATTTTAACAGGAGCGCCTCGGCAGTGCGTTCTGTTTTTTAACAAAAGCTGTGCGTAGCTTTTTATGTAAAAATCCCGCTTAAATTCGTTTTAATTACACGCCGTTCGTCAGAATGCAGTTTGCAAGTGAAAGTTGCGTGATTACATTGAATTTGATCGCACAGGGAGTAGTGGGTTGAAACTCAGGATGTTTTCTTTTAATATTAACAAAATTAAATAAGTTTACTATGAAAGATTAATCTGTTCTTCATTTTCATCTTTCAATTATGATGTATGGTAAGTCTCAATCTCATGTTTATATGGAATAGAATGGAATATAAATATAGGCCAAGGGCCAACCGCTGGGACCTATGAGACTATTCAGCAGTCAAAGAGAAATTGAGAATAAAAAAGGTTTCAGATGTGTAACAGGAGGGGAACCTCGCAGTTGCACTAAGAAACAATTGTTAGGAGAGGGTGGAAAGTAAGATGGAAGAAAGAGAATTTGCACGGAGGTACAGTAAAAGGAATGAAAGGGGTTGCAGCTAGGGGCCGAAGGGGCTCGGCAAAGAACCTTAGTAATGTCTACAGTGCACAGCGTGAGGTGCACTGACGGCACTAATCCCCTACGGGGGATAATCCTTCATCTCAGGTTTATGACATCCTGTAGCTAAGTTAACCGCTTATGAAATCGTTATTTTTGATTCGTTGTTGTTTTTGGTATTGTTGCATAGCTAAACGGTTTCTCGTGATGCTGTTTTCACTGCTTTGCATTTCACACAACATGATTTTTTCGACATAGCATAAATATCATTCACTTACGTCAATCTTTAAATACGTAAGGCAGTTTTGTTATCTCCATTATAGATTTTTTTTTCAAGAGGATTTTTTTTTATTCAGAGAATATATTTTTATAAGAGAATTTTTTTAAGACCTTGAATCATATTAAGAGAGAGAGAGAGAGAGAGAGAGAGAGAGAGAGAGAGAGAGAGAGAGAGAGAGAGAGAGGTTTGTATTCTTAAATTTCGAGGGGAATTTTTCTCGTTCAGAGTATATATCATAAATATTTTTACAATAGAATTTTTTTTTAAGATCCTGAATCATACTAAGAGAGAGAAAGAGAGAGAGAGAGAGAGAGAGAGAGAGAGAGAGGCTCTATAGAAAGATGTAAATTTTTAAATTTTCGAGAGGAATTTTTGTTCACTCAAAGAATATATATTAAATATTTTTACAACAGAATTTTTTTGTTAAGATCCCGAATCACACTAAGAGAGAGAGAGAGAGAGAGAGACTTATAGAAGAGAGAGATATTTTTAAATTCCTGAGAGGAATTATTGTTAAGGCTTAAAGAAAGAGAGGAATTATTGGAACTCAAAGAAAGAGAGAGAGAGAGAGAGAGAGAGAGAGAGAGAGAGAGAGCCGAGGTGGTATACGAACACCGTAAACCATCTAGACGGTGAAGTCCATCGAATTCTGGCATCGTTGGGAGGAGATAAAATTGCCGATGGTGGGTGATAACAGAACGCCTCTGGAGGTCATCCTCCGACGGAGAATAATGAGTGCTTAGCCCTTCTGTCATTATCCGCCTGGTGGAAGTTGTTGCTGGCAGAGGTGAGACTTAGGCCCCGTTGTGGAGAAAAGAAAATTGCTTGGTGAATCACAGGAGGTAGACAGAATGGTGGCCATATCAACCCCCAACTGAAAAAACGGTATAAAAATAAAATATGTAATAATATAATATATATATATATATATATATATATATATATATATATATATATATATTATATATATATATATATATATATATATATATATATATATGTATGTATGTATGTATGTTACAGTAAGATTGTGAAACCAGGGATTTCTGAAATATTCAGGGAACTCGTGAAATCACCAATTCACCTAGGAACATTTGATCCCCGAGCGGCTAGGGAGACCGGGGCAAGTTGGCACACTTTTTACAATTTCGATTTTTGGGAATAGAAAACAAACCTATTTGCAAAATTCTTATCATTACTGAAAAAAATAAACATTCTTCTTTGTCATGATGCAAAAAAAATTGTGGTTGGCTTTCAAAGTAAGGTAACAATAAGCTTTAGAAAAATACGCTTGCGCTAACTTGCCCCATATACGACGTAAGTTGGCACACATAGGGGAAGTTGACGCATTGATAATTAAAAGAAAATTACTACATTGCTTTTAAATCAAATAAAAAAATACTATCTGAATTTCCAAAATACAAATTTTATTATGGCATAATTATTAGTTCAGATCATCATCTGAATTGCAATTGTAACATAAATCTTCGTCGGTACAGTCTCCATGCTCCCACATGTTACATACCCTGCACTGGACCCACACTTCTCCTGGCTTACTTTTAGAAAAAAAGTTCTATACATACCAAACACAGACTGTCTTCTTCATCTGAGCTTTCTTCTGAATCAACATGAGCAGTTCTTAAACTCTGGGAATGGTGTTCCTTTTGTGTTTGCGAAAAGAGGCTTCTTTTCGTCTTTGGTGTTTTTTATTCAACTTCTTTTCGATTGCTTTTTTTTTTTTTTTACTGGGGTGTTAGTTAGAATAGCAGAACGACGTTTCCTCCTATTCACTGAATTTTCCCTTTCTGGCACCTGCTGTAGGCAATGGTCTCGGTTCTGCCAGTGAAGTCACTGTCTTCCCAGTTATTCCAGAAGTAGATAGTGTGGCTCATTCCGCTCTCCAAGGTGATCAACTTAACTTGGACTTCTCCGTCAAGAACTTTTTGAATTTCATTGTTGTCTGTCATATTACAAGACTCTGTATCACGCTGATGACTGGTCGGAAGCTCTTGTGTCTCTTTTCGTACATCTCCCCGTGCACCCATAAAATCAGAATCTTTAGATAGTCTGTATTGAAAGATGAAATTCCAGTAGTCCTAAACCCATTGAAACATCAGGATGAGTGACAGCAAGAGGTAAAGCCGTAGATACTATACCAGGAATGTCATAGATGGTCATAGTTGATTCTGGATTACTAGTCATCCACGAACCACATGCTCTGTTGACATTTCTTTAGAGGTCCATAAACACTAACATCCAGGGGCTGCAACTTGTGAGAGCAATGTGGAGGAAATGATAGGACACAAATCTCATTATCCTTACAAAAATCCAGGAACAAAACCTAAATTATATAAATAAATAGACTTATTATTGTATCAAATAATGTGGGGCAAGTCGGCACATGTGCTAAATTGCCCCATTTTTTTTCTAGCCAACTTGCCCCATCCTACCATTTGTTACAAAAGCACTCACCGGTCCACACCAAGAAACTTTGAATGATCAACTTTAATGGTATAGAATCTTTAAACCATAAGGAAAGCTATACTATAACTGAAAAATAATCTTTTATGAATGTATATAGCAAAAAACAGAAAGATAAAAAAATTTACCTACTACCATCAAAATCAAACTTTGTTTGATAAATTCGAGCTCCGACGTCCTATCTCCATGGAATTTTGTGGGTAACTGAGGAACCACGTGGCAATTCCACAGTTTATGTATGAGATTCATCTAATGGTAAACATTGAAGTTATTTAGAGCTGGCCAACTTACCCCTGCAGCCAACTTGCCCCGGTTTCCCCTACTAAACATGGCGAAACAGTTTAGATGAATCACTGTTTCGCGTATTTAGTACAAGCCCCTCGGGGATCAGATGTCCTAAAGTGAATTGGTGATCACAGACTCCTCCCCAGAAAATTTCAGGAATTCTCGTGAAATCCTGGCCTCACAGCCTTACTATATATATACATATATATATATATATATATATATATATATATATATATATATATATATATATATACATATATATATATATATACAATATATTGTATATATATACTTTCATTTAGAATATGACATTTATTTTAGTTTGCTGAAAAAAAACGTCTAATTTTCAATATGTTTCTTATCTTTATTTTCTTTTTAAATAACTTTAGTGGAGGGAGCGCTTGAGTCATTGGAATATGAGGTATGTATGTTATATATATATATATATATATATATATATATATATATATATATATATATATATATATATATATATATATATATATAATATATATATATATATAATATATATATATATATATATATTATATGTGTATATGTATATTATATATATACATACACACACACACACACTCGTATTCCAATAACTCAAACACTCACATCCACTAAAACTTAATCATGATTGTTTTAAAACAAAAATAAAAGTAAACGAAACAAACTGAAAATTAGACGTTTTCCATCAAACTGAAATGATATCATGATTCCCAAAGTAAGTAATCCAGAAGTGAGCTTAACCCACCCTAAGCTTTAATCTAGAATGGATTGAGAGCTAATGCCGCCTAATTAGGAATTTGGCAATAAAAAAAATAGAGCCTATCAAATGCAGAAAACTGATATCTGAAATATGAGACTTTTCGTAATCAATCTTTTGGGGTAAATGAACTTAGAAATCAGAAGGTTAAAGGTGAGAGTATTACGTTACAGTAGATGTACATTTTGTGCATTTGGACTCTGCTCCGGTTTCTTCGCAAATGATAAGTTTGTTCTATCAGTCATAAGTAAATATGTATGTATACTTGCCTGCATGTTAAGAATAGTTTTTAGTTTTAGTCTGTCCGCACTTTTTCTGTCCGCCCTCAGATCTTAAAAATTGCTGAGGCCAGAGGGCTGCAAATTGGTATGTTGATCATCCACCCTCCACCCATCAAACATACCAAATTGCAGCCCTCTAGCCTCTGTAGTTTTTATTTTATTTAAGGTTAAAGTTAGCCATAATCGTACTTCTGGAAACGATATAAGACAGGCCACCACGGCCGGGTGAGTTTCATGAGCCGCGGCTCATACAGCACTATGCCGAGACCACCAAAAGATAGATCTATTTTCGGTGGCCTTGATTATATGCTGTATAGAAAACTCGATTGCGCCGAAGAAACTTCGGCGCATTTTTTACATGTTATTTTGGAAGTCGTATATGAAAAAATGTGACTAAACATATGATTCAGCTCTTTGCAGCAACTATCAAATTATGTCGTTTTCTTTGAGTTAAAAAGCGGCTGTTAGTGTCTGTGCATGATTCTATATTAATTTTACTTCATACCCAAGCTCTAGAAATTGTCTGAAAGTTTGTTTTTGTTATGACTGATAAGATCCGATAATTAAGACGAGAATTTATGATTCTCTGGAAAATTAACAGGAGCTACATCTCAGTTCTTGTACTGCATTAAACGCACTTGCAATGAAGGCCTCGCGGCAAGTTATTTTATTACATTTTTGGATACATTTTCCACTGAGAGCCTTGAATTCCAGAAGGAAATTAAGGAAGAAAATCATTTCTCGATTCAGTAGATCGGAATAAAACTAGTTCAGATATCACATAGGATGGAAAATTTTTATGTTTATTTCTTTCAGAATTCAAGGCTTTCTTGGCAAATTGTATAAAAATGAAAGGAAGCTGAGATGTTAAGAGGTCATTGGTTCTATACCATCATAGAGACCTGATAAATGTGAGCATCAGACATTACACGAGTAGCACTACCAGAATAAGATACTTCGAACCACGGCTTACTAAATAAGAAAACAATTAATAAACAATTACTTTTCAAACGGTACTTTATTGAAATCCTCATAGATTTTATTGCGGTATTCATCATAGATCGAAATTGATTTCAGATCCTCTCCAGGTTAGGCCTACGCTTGATTAAGGCCTTTCTGGGATCAACTCTACTAAACCTCGTGTAATTATGTAGGAATAAAAACAAAAAAGCGTAATCGAAATTTTGCCATAATCTAAATTTTCTATATTATGTTTAATGTGTTACAGAAACCGACTTGTTGAAGATAATTACATGAAACTGATAAATGCATGACAAGAGAATCTATCAAATCTGATTTTCGTTCAGTGTTTTACCGAGTAGAACCTCTCTCTCTCTCTCTCTCTCTCTCTCTCTCTCTCTCTCTCTCTCTCTCTCTCACACAAAATACATACTCATGAAGCAAATTTTAATTTTTCAGTCCTTATAGTTAGGTTTTGCATCACAAAAGCCTTGTTTACTTCCAGAGAAGTGTGTTTCCCTATGTTTTGTACTAGATAAATTTTAAATGTAAGTCATTTTGTCTGTTTTTCTTATCCCTTGATTGTACTGTATTCGTATTGATTTTATGAACACGGGTAACATCAGCAGTTGTTGTTATACCTGAATTATTAAGGAATTCTTAACACTACATCATTTGAAAGTAAATAAATAAATATCACCGTTAAATATTGTGAACAAAGAAAATTCCTACGAAAAGCTTATTATCATAATTATATTTGACAGGGACATTCCAAGTCGATTACCTACCCAGGAGTACCTGGTATTATTGTGTCAATGAAGCTTCAGCCAATTTCTTGACAAACATATATAATTACAATACTAATAACAAATGTATGCCTTTTTCTGTTAACTTTGTTCTCATTACGTTGTTTTTCAAAGGACAGGGTTATTAAAGTTGTTATCGGTTTTTTTGTTGATTGATAAGTATGAATATCTGGGGTCCCTAACTGATAGCCATTAACGTAGATATTATGTATCGTCAGAGGCAGTTTACTATGAAATAACCAGCAAGAAAATTATAGAGCATGACGCTGGGCAACTGTGCTCCTTTTTAAATGAATTGCTACGCTTTAATCTAGCAAGAGCATGATAGCAAACCTCAGTCAAGGAAGCACAAATCAGCCCCTTTTTTTAAATTAAAATATTGCATCCAAAAGACAAAATAATTACAGAGGAAGGCTGAATATTTCAAGCCATTTTCATCTCCATCTTTTGGCAAAAGGTCAAGCAATCTGAGCGAGATGACTGGATCGTATATACTCTACATTTGATCGAAATGCTTTGACTGATTTCATTCCTTGTAAACCAAAAAAATAAAAACTTGAACTAGAACCGTTTATTTTGCAGCATCCTCTCTCTCTCTCTCTCTCTCTCTCTCTCTCTCTCTCTCTCTCTCTCTCTCTCTCTCCCCTCTTAACGTTGGTGTTGACGCAACGTTTCTGTGCCAGCGTTGTCTGGCAACGTTCAATTGGTGTTCTTATCTCTCGTGTATAACCTATTATAACCTCACCTACGCATGGTCTAAACGCATGCCATCCTTGGCATCCTATTTGGCAGTGTGAAAGGAACGCCACAGAGATGTATTTACTCAGTCAGTAATGTTCTCATTCACACTTCAACCCCAAGTGAGTTATATATCCAGCTCGAATTGAAGATATACTCCCCTTCCGGAGAATGGCGCCGAAAAGGGGGGTTTAAAGCATCCCTGACATTTGCTAGGTAGGTAACACGGCATAACACCAGATTCTCTCTCTCTCTCTCTGCATTAAATTCGACTTTCGGCTTTAATTTTTACTTGTTGCATGTCTTTCCTCTTTTTAAAACTATCTTTACTCTCGGTTTTTCTTCTTTTACATCTTTTATCCTTCTTTCACTACCTTGCATCTTTTACCGTAATTCTTAAAAGTCCCATCTGTCTCTGACGTTATTCTTCATTGTCCCTTATCATCTTCCCTCCATTCGCATTATTTTTTCCTCTTTGCTTTAAGGAACTTTATACTTCTTGTGTTGATTATTACTTGTCATCAGAGGTGTTTTCATTCTCTTGTGTAATTTTATTTATTACCATTTCCGTCTTTACATTCCACTCGTTCCATTACATTTTACGCCACTTTTCCTTGCCCACATCCTTCATCAACGTCGCGTTCCCCTGTTACTGATTCATGCAACTTTAACCCCTTTTTCGTTTCTTTACATCCTCTTTTTGTTTACTTAATTTTTTTTTTTTTTGCAGGGACCTTTGAAGTTTGGTTTTATCCTATTTTCTTCAGTCTCTTTGATCTGTTTTCTATATACTGTGTTAATTACAGTAATTTGTAGTTTTTCAGACCTCTGATAATCGCATTACTTCTTAGCACATCTGTGTTAATTACAATACTTTTTAACTTCTTTTAACCCCTCTGTGGTAATTGCAGTGCTATCTAGAGTATTTTCACATCTGTGCAAATTTCAGTACTTTTGTAGCTTAATTGCATTTGTGTGTTAATTACTATACTGTCAAGCTTATTTCCAAGTTTGAATTTTTATTCTGCGTCAGACTCATCTCTTGTTTATCATATCCCATTTAGTATCCATTAACTAATAAGATGAGCTTTCGTCAGTCACCTTTAGTTGCTTTAGTTTTTATTGTTTACTTCATGCCTTAGTATTTTTCATGACAACTCCAATGGTATATCTTTAAATTTGTTTTTATTTTTCCTTTTGCATATGAATGAGACGAAATAAATGTTAAAAAATGGCAAAAAATATATTTGACCAATAAGAACCACCTCTGATTTTAATAATAATTAACATATACGAAAACATTTCACAGACCTCTGACAAACGAAAATCCTGGCTTTCAGAAGTAGTGAAAGTATAACTCTGATTTTATAACCTCAAAGAAGTACTTTAAGAATCAGTAAAAGAACTTTACTGGTTTCAGAGTCCCAAAAAGTGCTTAACTAGTTTCAGAACCAAAGCCGGTGCTTCACAGTTTCAGAACCTATAAAAGTACTCCAGTGATTTGAGAAACGGTAACAGTACTTAGCTGATTTCAACGTCTAACACCCCTCCCCCCAACCCCTCCACACAAAAGAAATACCTCGCTTATTCAAAGTTAATGACAGAGTTTAAGCAAAATCAGGCCAAATAAAAGTACTCCCAGGATTTTATAACAAATAAAAACAATTCCAGTAAATTTTGATCAAATAAAAGCTCTTCCTTGACAACAACAAATAAAAGTATTTCTATGAATCTAGATCCAGAAAAAGTCCTTAATGATCTCAGTCCCAGTGGAATTACTTCCTTGATCCCACAAAGGACAAAAACTAAGATGATGAAAGATGTTGCTTGAGTAGTTAACACTTTCTGAAAATGGAACCTTGCCAGTTGTACAATTATGGTAAACAGCAATAATTATGAGTGGAATCATTTCTTTAGGATCTCGAAATTCTGTGTGCTTCTTTTTGTGTATATAAAGGCATGTGGACGTTCTATATACGACACACTGACGTATACGCTTATGCACGCACGCCAACACGTATGTGTATATATATACATATATATGCATTTCATATATACGTATGTGGTTGTATGTGTTCTATATATATATAGTATATATATATATATATATATATATATATATATATATATATATATATATATGAGTATATATATAGACACATATATATATATAGACACATATATACATATAATATATATTATATATATATATAATATAATATATATATACATTATATATTATATTATATGTATATATATATATATATATATATATATATATATATACACACACACATGTACTATATATGAAAAAGGAAGGAAGGAAGCTCTTCAAAAATAAGGCAAGTGATTGGTTACCCGATACGTAATTAGTTTTTTCTAAAGAAAGTGAAAGAAGAGACCCATTATCAACAGGCCTGTGTTAACTGGGTGTTGTAATTTTTCTTATAGCCCTTTTTTTTTCTCTAAGGATGGAAAATATGCCCATGAAAAAGATGACATACAATATACCTTTATCATACCGTTCAGATAAGTAAATACATTTACGTGTATTTTTTTAAATGAATATACTTCGTAACACAATATATTTAATAGAAGTTTTCGCATGAAGGTTATTCTCGTTTAAAGAATAAAAACATTTCCATCGCCCTCTCTTATGTCTTTCTCCGCAGGCGCAAGCGAGCGCACCGTCCATGAAAAGCATTTATGTATGCTTATCTATTATTGTACACCAGAGAGAGAGAGGTCATTTGTGATGAAATTGGATAGAGTACTTCCTTGCTTTAAAGAACAAAGGAGATTAGATTCGCACGATAAATCAGCCCCTCGACTTCGCCAGTCTCTTCTCTCTCTCTCTCTCTCTCTCTCTCTCTCATTTTCGCCATTTCACAACAAAGAATCACTCTCTCTCTTTTATTTTGACTAAAGTAAACGCACGCAGATAAACGCATTTCACTTGCTAAATCAAATTTTTGTTTTCAAATGTAGAAATTTTTTCCTTACCGGCGTTACCTCGACTTTTGAATAAAGAGCCTAACTCGAAATAGCTAGTATGATGCGAGGCTTAGCCTTACATAATGTGTTTTTACGAATCACAGGAACATTGCGTAATCCGTTATGACGATTCACGGGAGAAAATGCATTGGAATTAGGTCTGAAAATTGCACGCTATTCCCGTGAAATTCATGTTAAATATTCAGTCATCGTTAATTCTCTCATCCACCTGTAGTTCAGTGCCCGGGGTTGAATGCAACAAAGACTTAGCGCGTGAAAAATTTAATTTTTATAAGAGCAGAGGCCAGTGGTACGGATAATTTAATGGATGTTTTCTAGCCCAGGCCCGAGGGAGGGAAGGAAAAAGGAAAAGATACGGGTAAGGGTGAGGCTTAGCGTAGAAGGAAACCAAAGAGCTGCTTCACAAGGAATAAAAATATAAAGACAAAAATACACAGATTCAAGTAAAACAGGGTAATAGAGATGTCGGTTGAGATTCCGTTGTTACCCAAAGGGCTTGGAGACTGGTCAGTCGAAGGAATTTCATGTGTTTCTAAATGTTAGAATATTTCCATGATAAACCCTGCCTGTAGTCACGATAACGTGAAGTGAAGGAATTATAACACAGAACACAGATCGATCGCTGCATCAACCGGAGGCTTGACATACTTGAGGAGATTTTCAGAAGAGTAGATGAATGCTTTTTCAAAATTAAATATTCCAGGAATTTGTCATTAAGGGTAACATAGTTTCTAGTGAATGCATTCTTTTTCAGAAGCTAATTTGCCACTTTTTATTGATGGTGCAGAGCGGTGTTTTGGATGTAGTGTCCGTCTCGAAACAGGTTATGGTGAAAAACTACGCATTACATGTGTATAGAATAACAACTAATAAGATCATATATATGAGTATGTATATATATATATATATATATATTATATATATATATATATATATATATATATATATAATATCTCATAAGTATGTTATTCTATACATATGTAATGCTCAATTTTTTTCACCATGAACGGACCGAGACGGACGGGCATGTCTACCCAAAACACGCTCTGCCAACCAATAAAAGTGTCAGAGTTGAAAATACAGAAGGAAAGAGTGCATTCCACTTCATTTACATATTAATGTTACTTACCGAATGACAGATTCACAGAATATTTAATTTTGGAAAAAGCTGTTCATCCTCTCTTCTGTGATACCCTACCTTAATCTCCACCATTTCAAGTATTTCAAATACCGGTTGATGCAGCTTGATCACTTCTGTGTTGCCAGTTTATTTATGATTCATTTACTTCACGTTATCATATGACTACAGGCCAAAACGTCATGGAAATATTCTTCAATTAGAGAACACATGAAGTTCCCTAAGACTGACCAATCTCCAAAGCCCTTGTAAGAAGACAGCAACTTTGGAAACCTCAGCTGACATCTGTGTGTATATATATATATATATATATATATATATATATATATATATATATATATATATATATATATATATATATATATATATATATATATATATATATATATAGTCATGTATATTAGAAATCATTATCGGATGGTTATCTTAGATGAAACAGTTATCCTGAATTTTATTTTACGTGATCATCTATTCTAAATACAGCCGAGATAATATGTAATACCCAAAGCACACAGGTGGTGCTTCGATTAGAAATATAACAGGTACATTTACTCTTGCTGACGTCCAGGTTAAATACTGGTTCAATCTAGTTCAGCCGCTTTCTGAACTTTAGAGAGAGACAAATAGAGATGTAAAATACCTTTGCGTGAGAACATTCCCAAGAGTATTAACTTCATAATGCTGCCTCAGAGAGAGAGAGAGAGAGAGAGAGAGAGAGAGAGAGAGAGAGAGAGAGAGAGAGAGAACATTAAGATACCTCTGACTGAAACTCATTCCCTAATTTTTTATCTTAAAAAGAAGTGTCCGGAGGATGGGAAGAGAGAAGGAAAATACCCATTAATAAAACAAATCCCAAAATTTCCCCGTCTTATAAAAACACATCGACTTCCCTGCAAGCGAACAGCATTTAATCCCAAGCAATAATAGAGATTGCAATGATTCCTTTGTTTACATATCTTTGGCATGAGAGCTGGTCCAAGATATTGCATCGCATTCCTTCCCTCTGCTTTTCAACTCAAACGCTGTTTGAGTTCGCGTCTCCTTTTCTCCCCTTTTATTCTTAGAGAATATAGAATACATTTTTTTTACATTTCAATCTTTCCGTTTACATATTTAGTTTATCCGCATTTTGATTATAATTTTGATTATTGTGGCCTTCATATTCGCCCATCTCGTATATTCTTCCCTCCTTATCGCAAAAGAATATCAATTTTTTAATTAACTAATCTGGTTTTCTAAGGTTTCCTCTTTATCCTGCATTATCTTCATAAGATCAGCTCTAATTGTTTGTTTCTTTTAACGTCAGATGCTCTTTATTCCATAACGTTGTCATTTTTAATATTTCCTTCCCTTTCTGTAAAATTCCTTGTCTTTAGTGAGTACACAATCATAATATGTACCAGACTTTTTCATTAATTACACATCGAAAGTTGAGTATCACAATGCTGTATATGAGATTGATTCATTATTCAATTGTATTCCTCCTCTTTTCTTATCGTTCCGGTTGGTTGGGACCGTGTTCAGAGCTCCATGCCAGTCCTCTGATTCACTTTGAAAATTTTACTTTTACCTATGGACCGCCCTTGCACAAGGACCTGTCTTGGCAAAAAGCTAGGTCAGTCCATACCAACCACCTTTTCTGGTCGTACTCTTTTTGTAAGTTGTATCTGACAAAAATTATAAATTGTTCTTGCAAAATGATATTCCTCATGATCTTATTATTTCTAATTTGAATTCAGTATACCACATGTCCTGTTTGGTCTCCTAATATCGAGGCGAATTGGAGGCTTAATACAGATATTACTGAGAGAAAGCAAACGAGAGGTAACTTGTGCATTTTTCCTCAACGCCGTCATTTGAGCTTAATCTTCTCTGTTTACCCAGGGCGATTAATTGCCTCATATTTCCTCTGAGATTTCAGCGTTATGTCTTTTATTCATTTATATTTGGAGTTGAGTAATTGAAAAGCATTTTTTGACGGAGTTGCTTTGTGTGTCTAATGGGGAAACTGTTGCCCCTACTGTTCTGGCGATTGACCTAATTTTATTGGATGTGTTTCCTGATTGACTGAAGGATAAGTGAATTCTGCTGATATAAATAAACGTTATCAATTTCTCTTTATCAGTGCTGGTTGTATGTACAGTATATATATATATATATATATATATATATATATATATATATATATATAATATATTATATTATATATATATATATATATATATATATATATATATATATATATATATAGAGGAGCAGGACAGAATCCCAAATGCCATAATCCCGACAGCCACAAGCCCAACAAGCCAATATACCGACAAGCTCAAAATCCCGACAGAAACTCATTTTGTTTTCTAAAAGGATTTTGTTGGGTAAGCAAAATAATGATGGTAGTAAATATATAATTAAGATATAGATTCACACTTAAATGAACGATCAGATGCAAATGCATAATTAAAAGGGTTTAAGAGCTTATTTGAAAAATTGTTAAAAGAATGACAAAATTTATTAAAGATAATCTAAAACAGCTTGATGTTCACGTGCACTCATCACCTTGGTGATCTGTTTTTCATGAATATTTTTTTTTTTTTTTTTTTTTGTTAGGAGATTGTTCACCGAGAAGTATGCAGCACTCAGTTTGGTTGCTGACTTGTTGCTCCACCTTTCGTAACTCTTCCAATGATGTTCTCCCATCTCCTGTGCCATGCTTCTACTGCATTTTGCGTGCGTGGAAATCCTAATTGCATGGGGTCGTGTACTGACCACATAACAGGAGGAATAATGGTGGGGCACAGACGACAGCGTCATTACGCAAATGCCTTCTTATTCGTCCGAGTACGTAATTATTTTCAAACCATATAAAAAAATCGTCCGATTCTTCTGGAAAATAAGATTTTAAAACTTCGAAAGCGTCCGGAATTTCACTCGATGAAAGAAATGCCAAGGCAAATAAATGTATGATTAGACTAAAGTTTTCATCATTGTTGTAGCGAATTGATAATCCAGTTGACTGAATTCTTCGCCGTAGGCACTAACCTACATAGAAGAAACAAAGTTTCCTGTTGGCTTTAGGAAATTCGCTTTTAGAACTCGAATTGATGTTATACACTGTTGATTTAGATCAATTTCATATTCATCAGTGATGTCTGTCAAATCTTGAAACAAGCGTTTATACATGACCTCTCTCTTCCCAGTCATTAAAGCATACACAAGTGGAAAGAACCTACGATATCCATATCCTACAAGTGCATGAATTGTGTACAGCTGGTAAAATAATGTAGGAACTGTCTTAAAAGTACCATCCATGATCCAGTATTGACCTTCTGATAATCTCTTCAAATTTGCGAGTATAGTGAATACCAAAAGTCTGTCATCCTCTGCTGTAGAATCTCTTGCCAAAAATAAATCATAATTTAATGTAAGTTTTAATTCCGGCTGGATGCTGATTTCTTCAAATGACCTTGGTTCTAATGGACATTCGCAGTGCCTAATCCGCTTTATAGTCTTTCTTAACAACGCATTTTTGAAAGGCAGACATGGTACAGTGTTTTGAGGAGCAGGAACGGTACTTGATTGATTAATTTGACACGGTCGATTTCTTGTTGATTTTGCTTGTATTTTCACCTCGTGTATGATTTTTGCAACACCAGCAGCACTTGCACAAGGAGAGTGATTGTATTCAACAAATTTTGTTAGTGAATACTTTCCATTGACAAGTTTATTAACTGCTCAGCCTTTACAGTTATCAGATTTATGAAATTCACAGCACCAGTAATAAAAATCGTTTCTTTTTTTTATCCACCACCATCAAATATCCACGTACGTTGATTTTATCTTTTCCTTTCAGTGAAAAAATCGTTTCACAAGCTTCTTCCATTTCTATGGGAGGTTTAGAAATAAAATAAATTTCAAAATTATATGCGAGGTTGAGACTATCCTCAAAAGAAAACTAAAGAAAAAGTGCACAGACAGCGCATGAAGAGGGAGGAGTTATGAACTGCAACGCTAAGCTACATGAAGAAAATCAATGGTTAACAGTAAATATACGATTATGGTTAAAGGGAGGTTAAATAAAAGTAAGGGCGGTCTATACGGGTATACAAGGAAGAGGCGATTGGGCTTTTACTTTTCGAACACAAGCGTGTTGTTAACATACCATTAATTAATGCTTGTTTTCTTTTAATAATTGCCATCTTAACTAAACAAATGTTCGATACACACATACACAAACAAACCAACACAAACACAAATATATATATATATAATATATATACATATACACACATAATATTTATATATATTATATAATACACACACAATACACACACACATATATATATATATATATATATATATATATATAGTATATATATAGATATATATATATATATAGCATATGTCGGGATTTTGGGGCTTATTGGTATCTTGGCTCATTGGGATTCTGGCTGTCGGGATTAGACCCATCTCTCTCTCTCTCTCTCTCTCTCTATATATATATATATATATATATATATATATATATATGTATGTATGTATGTATATGTCTATATATATATATCTATATATATATATATATATATATATATATATATATATATATTTATTCACTGTTCATGCCTTAGAGAATCATTGTTTCATTATTTTATTTTAAATTGTAAAGAAGTTAACCTTATGTTTCATCTTTTTAGGCTATGTATATTTCCTAATCCATATGTACGTATAAAGGGGAACCGACAGATATTTTATAGATGGAACCGAGAAGTACAGGTAAAGATATTACCTTAATAAATCTCCCTTGGCTATTGATTTTGAGACCGCTCATCAGTTCACGGTTGATGAAGTATTTCTGGTGATAGAAATTCATTTTCGCTATAATGTAAAGATGCTGCTGGGCAACCAATTACCACGTAAAATAAGTCTAATGTAGAGAGCTGTTAATCGTGGTCTGCAAAACTTTTTAACTTCTGTTAATCGCTAAGTGATTTTTCTTCTGACATTCAATAACAGCAATATTTGTAGTTTAAAAGAAAATAAGAGTCCCGTTCCTAGCGCACAAAAATCTCAAACCTTCGCCTCGAATTTCGTGCCTTTCATCTCTCCGATATTATCAGCAGCATCCTCTCTCTCTCTCTCTCTCTCTCTCTCTCTCTCTCTCTCTCATGTTTTCTGCATCTCCTCTTAACGCCGTTGTTGACGCAACGTTTCTTTCTGTGCCAGCGTTATCTCTGGCAGCGTTCTATAGGTGTTCTTCCCTTTCATGAATGACCTCTTTAAAATTTCACCCGCGCAGTCTATGCGAGTGCCAGCCTTGGCATCCCGTCTGGGAGAGTGAAAGGAACGCCAAAGAGATCTATTTACTCAGTCAATAAAACTCTTATTCACACTTCGGCCCCAAGTGAGTTAAATCTAAGCTCTGGATCTAAGATAAACCTCCAAGTTGAGGATGGGATTAAAGCTCGCTCCTTAGCATTTGGTGTGTAACATGATGTAACAATGAAATCTCTCTCTCTCTGTGAGCATGGTACTGTTCATTTTCAGGTATAAGTTTTGTGTGTGTGTTTAAACGCGACAACATTCTTAATACTCACAATACCTTTCTTTTATTTTTCACTGTCTAATCTTTACAATTTATACCCATTTCTTCTCTCTCCCTTCTTATTTTTCCTAGTGAAATTTTTTTCGTACTCGTTCGCCTTCGCCCAGACATCCGTTAGTCATTATCGTTTTTTATGCGTCATTTATCATTGTATTTTACGTATTTCTCATGTCTTTAATCCCCTACATAACACATTTTCTATATCCCCTTTTCTTATTCTTTATTTTATATTACCTTTCTTATCCTTTTTTGCTCTCCACATATTTGACAGATAATTCTCCTGCCAATTTTTTCATCGTTCCTCAGTTAATTAAGTATTTGCACAATTTCTGTATAACTTAATCTTATTCAGTTTCAACCCCAGATCTGATGAAGTCAGTTGAATAGATAAATAAGATACCAAGGAATGATTACGCCACCTTCTGAGAAGAACAATGGATTGAATAATGATTCAAGTGACTGGAAGGGAATACCTTCCAGGGCTTCGATAAATTCCGGCTAAGAACAAAGCTCGCGGCTCTGATACCTTGGTTCAGAATAGTATAATCTTCGGAGATTAAATTCATGTGTGAATTACATGAACAATTAGCAATTGTTCTTTCATTTACCATCGTTAGCATACACACAAGGCTTAGATCTTGAGTTCTGCTATCGTTAGCATGCCAGAAAACACTCATATCTTTATTTCTGCTACCGTTAGTATGCCAGCGAACGTTCATATCTTGAGTTTCTGCTACCGTTAGCATGCCAACGAACGTTCATATTTTGTTTTCTGTTACCGTTAGCATGCCAACGAAAGTTCATATCTTGATTTCTGCTACCGTTAGCATGCCACCGAATGTTCATATCTTGTTTTCTGCTACCGTCAGCATGCCAACGAACGTTTATATCTTGGGTTCTGCTGCCGTTAACATGATAACGAACGTTCATATCTTGAGTTCTGCTGTTGCTAGCATACCAGAAAACGTTCATATCTTGAACCTGCTATTGTTAGAATACCAACAACCGTTCATATCTTGGGTTCTGCTACCGTTAGCATGCCAACGAACGTTCATATCTTGAGTTCTGTTATTGTTAGCATGGCAGAAAAGTTCATATCTTGAGTCCTGCTACTGTTAGAATACCAACAACCGTTCATATCTTCGTTCTCTTCACATACGACTATCATGCTGATAATTTCTTAGAATAAGTAAATTCCCAACACCTAACATCAAATTCACTCCTAGAAAGAGTTCCACAATTCGCTTGCTTTCTGGACCAAGGAATTACAAAGGGATGAGATAGGCTTCCCACTGGCATTTTTAGAAAAGACACTTTCACTGGTCTAGGTACCAATTTTACACTTTCTGTTTCTACAATTCCAAGATGAATTCCCACATATTACTTTACTTCACAGGCTCTTATTGCTTACCTCTAGTTGGGCTGCCCTCCCATGTCAAATCTCTTCTAACCAACTATTTCAAGAATAACTAACTGTTTCCCACTTGTTATATTCCATAGATCCACCAATAAGTTGCTCAATCTTAAGATGAATGATCTGCCTACAGTTCATACGGTCGCCAAATTACGTCTATATAAAAATTCCCCTTCCTACATGATAATAAATTCAGAAGAAAAAGTATTAGTCTATTTAATAAGGAATTACCAGTGTTGAATCTGAAGTTAACCCAAGAACCCACGAACTATTGGGTCCTTATTCATTCTAAGGATACAGGGTCCCCTGTTTGCATCTAATGTGATCTATAAGTATACCTGTCCCAGATGTAGTCTGGGCACATATTTTGGATGCACCAAGAGACTACTAAAAGTTCGATTTGCTCTCATCAGGGGGTTAGCCACACAGAACTGGAAGCAAATTATCGAGCCCGGATCAATCGAACATAAGGAATCATGCTAAAATTTGTAAAACTCAAATAGACGCTAACGGCTCTCAAATTGTGGGAAAGGTGCGAAGTGAGGAGGAACTAACCACTTTGGATCCATAATGATCAAACTGACCATTCCAACACACAACAACCAATCATCGTCAACGCAGCTGTTTATTGCTTAATGTTATATATATATTTTTAACCCCGTGTGTCTCTTTCATTTATGTTGTCCTTTAGGTCAGTCTAGCCTTCACTAGCAATATGCGTAGGTGTTCTGTGCCACTTTGCAGTTATTTGTCTTCCCCTTTTTGTTCACACACTCTCTGTTCTGCCTAAGATATAAATAAGGTGAGAAATAAATTTTGTATGTTCCTTTCACATTATATATACAAGTATTTATTGTTTTTAACCTTTTCAACCCTGAAAATGCATCAAGGATTTGAAACATCGGCTCTTGAAAAAATGTATGCAATTAGAGAGCGCCTTTTCTATGAACTCTTGATCGTATATATATATATATATATATATATATATATATATATATATATATATATATATATATATATATATATATATATATATATATATATATTACCCAAAAGACACGTGTGATGCATTATGGGAATTATTTGTTGTTACTGAATGAGCCCTTTGTCCTTCTGCCTAAAATAATAAACTTAATAATGATGAACTAAGAGAGGATTACGGAATTATCTGTCGAGATCATATTATATATCTTCGATTAATTGCCCCAAGGAAGCGAAAGAAGCTTAACCTCTCATGTATTTCAGACGTCAAATTTTCAAAGAGACACACTCACCCGTATATATATAATATATATATATATATATATCTATATATAAATATGTATGTATATTTTGGGGATGACAACCCCCTAGAGATGAGGTTGAAAGCCCCACGCAATTTTGTTGAACCAGGCGAAAGCAGGGTCAACTGGTGGGCGGGGCGGACAGGTAAGGTTTCGAATCACGAACCTTGGAAATAAGAGTAAAGTGTTCTGAAATATGACAACCATTTGTTTATATATATATATATAATATATATATATATATATATATATATATATATATATATATATTATATATTATATATATTATATATATAATATAGAGTCTAGATACAGTTAATTACATATTACATCTCATCCGGGATTTTCCACCTGTCATCGTTCAGACAAAACCATTTCCGGCCGTCTGCTACTACCTACCTCCCGAGTCGCGTCCTCCCGAATTTGGTCCAGCGTTTTCCCACACCGCTTAAGGAGCCCTAAATCCCTGTTGCCTCCAGCGGTTTTGCGACACCCTAGACCTCCTCCTGCGTCTGTGCCTTCTTTGCTTCTCCTTCGGCGTCTCTGTTTCTTTTTCCCTCTCGAATGCCGTCCTGGGAGATATGGACAACATTAATGTGGGTACAGTGTCAAAAGTTTTCATGATATATTCTCTGAATGATATATCCCACCGGGATATTTTATATCGAAAAAAAATTCTGCCTACTGTTTTTGAAGGAGCTTAGGAGGTTTTAATGCTCTTACTTTTATGTATATGCACATACTAACATATATTTGTATATATAATATATATATATATATATATATATATATATATATATATATGTATATGAATACATATATATATATATATATATATGTATATGTATACATACATATATATATATATATATATATATATATATATATATATATATATATATATATATATATATATATATATATATATTTATTTATATATATATATATATATATATATATATATATACATATATATATATATGAATGATGTAAGTGTGTGTGTGTGTGTGTGTGTGTGTCGGTCACTCTGCCTCTCTGCATCAGTGCTTGTATGCGGTTACATACTCTAGAAGAATACATTCCAAATATGCTGATAATATGACACTATATTTCAACAGTTTTCTTCTAATGTTTCAATTTAAAATGTTTTGAGGTTTTTGTCGTGCAGATGCGCATTCATGTGTAGTCAAGCATACAAAAAAAAAATTAATTAAGATCATTCAAGATTCATAATGTCTCTGTCTCCAACAAAAACGGCAACTTTATAGATTTTTGGTTTTCTGTAAAAGAAAACAATTGTGCCGGCATTGTCCGTCCGTCCGCCCTCAAATTTTAAAAACTACTGAGACTAGAGGGCTGCAAATTGGTATGTTGATCATCCACCGTCCAATCATCAAACATACCAAATTGCACCATTCTAGCCTCAGTATTTTTATTTGATTTAAGGTCAAAGTTAGCCATAATCGTGCATCTGGCAACGATGTAGGACAGGCCACCACCGGGCTGTGGTTAAAGAATCATGGGCCGCGGCTCATACAGCATTGTACCGAGATCACCGAAAGATAGATTTGTTTTCGGTGGCCTTGATTATACGCTGTACAGAAAACTCGATTGCGCCAAAGAAACTTCGGCGCTACTTGTTTCTCATCTATTCAGTTACACCATTGTATAGAAGCACATATACTGTATATGCATATAATGATTATCAGTATGTAAGCATGTAAATATCCACCACAAATGAAGATAATATCACAGTCAAAAGTGATGGGCTTTAAGCTTTAAATATTTGGATGGGGTTCTTTCGTGCACCGCACATCAAAGGAAATTAGATTCTAGCAGTTGATCAGCCCCGAAATCGCTTATCAGTGAATCTCTCTCTCTCTCTCTCTCTCTCTCTCTCTCTCTCTCTCTCTCTCTCTCTCTCTCTCTCTGAAATGAGTAACTCACAGGACGAGGAGGAAAATGGGATGGTTCATAAACTTGTGAGGGAATCACAGGCCTCATATAATCCCCAAGGGAATGGAGATGATTCGCGCATGCGCTGAAGGGCTGGAGAACAAAATGTTACAGAGTAACTCTGGGGCTTTTGCAACCATGTAAGTAGAATGAAGTATTTATGACGAAAAATCTGATTATATGAACACCCTTTCATGTATGCGTTGTCGATGAATCACTTTAAAAAAGAAAAAAGTTCTCTGATGGCGATGAAATTTAAATGTTAACATAAGGAGACAATTACGAGCTACCCGTCGAGTAAGAGCCCGTGCAATAACAAGGCTGGCTTAATCGAAAACAACAGTAGGAGTTAAAATTAATTACAAGGATAATATTTCTTTATATTGAAACATAAATACAGACTCCACGCTCCAGGCGTTTGGTGACTTACACCTTACAGAATGTTGCTATTTGTATTCTTCCTCTTAGCCACCGTCAGTGAAGGGAAATGGTTGTTTTGGGTACAAATAATAAATTGTAAGCGGGAATTGGCACAGCTAAGTTCAGAAAGCATAATCCGACAATTTTTCTCTCCTACGTTCCTACCCCGCAGTGGGGTAGTGCCGTCAGTGCACTTCATGGGGTGCACTGTAGGCATTACTTAAGGCTCTTTGCAGCGTCCCTTAGGCCCCTAGCTGTAACCCCTTTCGTTCCTTTTACTGTACCTCCTTTCATATTCTATTTCTTCCATCTTACTTTCTACCCTCTCCTTACAATTGATTCATAGTGCAGTTGCAAGGTTTTCCTCCTGTTAAACCTTTCAGAACTTCTTGCTGTCAATTTCCCTTTCAGCGCTGAATGACCCCATAGGTCCCAGCGCTTGGCCTTTGGCCTAAATTCTATATTCAATTCAATTCAACTACGCTTCTCTTGAACAATTAGGTATGTACTATTAAATTCACTATGGCAATCGTAATGCTTAACGGTGTTCAATATGAGAGTTATTCAGATTGTTTCAACACATTTAGACATATTTAAACACTGATATGCATATTTAATGCTTACATGAGCACATATATCATTTTTATTTCTATGCCAGAAAATGTGATCATGTGACACCATGTGCCCAAGTACTGTTCTCTAAGGAGGGAGAGGGATTGGGGGGGGGCGGGAATTCGATTCATAGTGTTCAGGATTTTGTTCACGAGCACGGATATACTTAACTTCAATTATGTATTTATAGAAAATAATGACTACTTGAAACAAAGTTTGGTGCCTTAATACGTAAACATGCCAGAAGATATGATCGTAGGAATGAATTGCTTCATTAAAGCAATGCTGTTTTGGTGAACGTGCAGCTCATTTTTATTTTCCTTTTCCATTTTTAATTCTGTTTTTATATATTTTTTCTTTTTACTGTTTCTATTTTTCTGGTAATTATTATTTCTTATTGTTTTTAATTTCATTTTATATTTATTTCATTAATTTATTTGGTCGTCTCACCAGTTTAGGTTAGGTTAAGATTTCTCAGTTAAGAACGAAATCCTGCTTGGGTATAAATAGGAAATCAAAGGTGGTATCCGGGGGCAGGTACTTTGACGGAAAGAGGATAATGTCACAAAGATTCTATAATATGTAAAGTCAAGCCAGGTCATTCTTTTCCTTAACAATCGTCAGTTATAACTTCAGTAACTGAAGTAAAGGGAAAATATTAGACTGCTGCCTTTAAACGATGGAGGGAAAAAAAAAGTTAAGTATACCTTAGTTTTACCAGACCACTGAGCTGATTAACAGCTCTCCTAGGGCTGGCCCGAAGGATTAGACTTATTTTACGTGGCTAAGAACCAATTGGTTATTTAGCAACGGGACCTACAGCTTATTGTGGAATCCGAACCACATTATAGCCAGAAATGAATTTCTATCACCAGAAATAAATTCCTCTAACTCTTCATCAGCCAGCCGGGGAATCGAACTTCGGCCCAGCGAGTGCCAGTCCACAGCTCTACCGACTCACCCAACGAAGAGCTACGATGGAAAGGGGGGGGGGAGAGGAATGGAAATACCTTTGAAAGACGCAAACGCCAAAACGCTGCATTGTGCAGTATTTCGTTTTATTTGCACATGTTTCGCAAACGAGTTAATTCAACATTGTACTTCGCATTTCTTATGTCTGAGCATTAAACATAGTATTTACAATTATATCTGATTTTGTACTGACGTCTACCCCAGTTTAAATTTTTATTAGTGAAGAATACAGGCTGTTATTTCACTCCCACCACTTTTCCGCTTATTCTGTTTATCTATTCATTTTTTTCAATTTTGATATTCGTGTGAGCGTGCTACCTGCTATGTACTTCGTACTTTTGGCAGTACTAATGATTCTTTTACAGTACCTTTCATCTCGTAGGGGCCTCTCTCTCTCTCTCTCTCTCTCTCTCTCTCTCTCTCACATCTATCTGATAATCCAACTTTCTTGCTTTAATTTTCACCTCTCATTTAAGAAAGAATCATTCCGGTCAGACAAGTAACTGTATGGGTATTAGACTTATTTTTAATAATAATAATAATAATAATAATAATAATAACTGTAACAATAATAATAATAATAATAATTCAACACATTAGACACAGATAATTCGATTTTCTTAAACTTCACGTTCGCTTCAATTTTATTCATCCTGAACTTTACTCTGTAATTCTTAACAACTGAAATTATAACTTATCAGGTTGTCAGTGCGTGTATATTTTAACAAATAAATCCGCAGCATTTATCTAGACAAGACGAAAGCAGAAGAAAATAATTTCCTCGTTTCTGTTTCACGTCATTATTCTGGTTTTGTTCTCGATTTGCTTTGGACCACTTAATTGCCTGCATTTCGTCAGGGATTTCCACGTCATCTCTTTTGTTCATTTATATTCAGACGAGAGTAATTGAGAAGGGATTTTTCAGTTGCTTTTGTGCGTGCAGAGGAAAAAGTTTGTCTGCATTGTTCTGTTAATAGCGACTTTTCTTTAGATTTATACAATTTGTGCTTTCTGAAGAGTCTGTGAAATTCATTGACGTACATAGCTCATTCTGTGTGTGTGTGCGTGTTCAAATTCAACAAGAGTAGCTCTCTCTCTCTCTCTCTCTCTCTCTCTCTCTCTCTCTCTCTCTCTCTCGATAGATAGATATATATATATATATATATATATATATATATATATATATATATATATATATATATATATATATATATATATAATTATATATATACATATGTGTGTATATATATGTATGTATACATATATACATTTTATATTACATATATGAGGAGATAAACACATTTTATCTATTGTATGGCTGCTTCAACAGAATTTGTTTTGTGTTTAGTGGAACACTGCCAAATCGCTCTATCTTGCCCAGTGATGGAGGCCGGTTGTTCTCGCTACATAGGCGAGAATCATAACCACTAAATATGTATGTACGAGATTAAGTCTTCATTGAATACTTGTTTTATGTGCTTGCAGGACATTCGTACTGTACATACCATCAAGTTTTTTTTTTCCTGAGGATCTTCTTATTCCTACTGAGTGACAGATTTATTAGTCTGTCTAGCTGGCGTGACAATATCATAGGTCTTCAGAATGAAATCTTGCCCTTTACCTAAACGGAATCCTTTGACACGGAAAAATCATACTTAGCTGCTTCAGTGCGCAGTCATGTTCTCTCTAAAGAACATGTGACTACTTTTGCTATAAATAATGAGAGAGAGAGAGAGAGAGAGAGAGAGAGAGAGAGAGAGAGAGAGAGAGAGAGAGTCCTTTAATCTATAATTACAGTCTAATTATCTCCCAATAAAGATTTCAATTTGAGTCTAATTTAGGTCATAATTAAGCATTCTGTTATAGTATAAGCACAGTTGTTCTACTCCGCTTTTCCAGTTGTATCTGAAACAACACTGAAAAAAATAAGATGTTTCTTTGTTGGTAATTGCTGAAGCGGTTTTTTTTTTTCCTAACCGAATGTCATGTCAATTTATATTCTGCAGCTCGTTTTCTACAAAAAAAACACACACACACTGATAAATTGCATAGGTTTTTTTTAAGGCGAAACCCTTACCATCAGGATTAATATCCGTATGCTGTTCAATCCCTCGTAAGACATTTTCAAATAAAAATGAAAGAAAACAGACTAAAATCAGATCCTCAAGAACAAGTAAAAATGAAAAGAAAATTAAAAATTATAAGCAAACAGATAAATGATTTTTTAAGGCGAACTACCATATCATCATACAAAATCCTTTGCTCAGCAGAATAACCAGAACTAAAAAAAAAAAATTCGAAACTTCAAGGAGAAATAAGATAAATTTAGGATCCTTCACTCAAACCGTTTAACATGTTTTATCCGTTTATTTTGTTAATCTGGTATCGTTGTTCACTAAATAAAATCTTTAAAGCAATGTCTCAGGTAAAAATGGAATAAGTATGTATCTGCTTCTCACCCAGAATAAAATTGATGAATAATTTCTCAAACTCTTCTCTCTTCGTCGATGGCCATAATTGTTGCGACGCGAAATTACTTACATAAAATATGTCCTGTTTCACGCAATATATCAAGCTCCTTTTCCCATTTTACAAAGAAAAATGAATCTCACAGTTTTGAAAGGCGTATTATTCGCGTACCTCTGGAATACTAGAGGGTGATCTGCGTTGATCCTGTGCGTTTAAGGCGGAAGGAGAGATCGAGACAGGATGACGGATGTCGTCATAAGAGTAACCCGAGGGAAGATTCGAAACAGCTTACTCTTCTCTTACAACAAGATGAAGCCTGATTCCACAATCCGTTTTCATCTTATTACCCTGGATGCTTCCCGTGTTTATTCTTTGGATGATGCCGGATTTCCATGTGGCAATCCATCCGTTCCAGGGAATACTAGCCATACAGTTACCACACAGGATCATTTCTGTTTGAGGCAGTTTTCCTCCAGTGACTATGATTAGATATGGCTGTAACGCGACTTTGTAGATTTCTAGATGCGTGAATCAAGAAATCAGCTCCACCCCCTTCTCTCTCTCTCTCTCTCTCTCTCTCTCTCTCTCTCTCTCGTTAGCATAGATATTAATGAAGTCTGTGAGGAACATTCGTGTCCCTTAAAAATGAAGATAAAATGAGACCCTTCTCCTGTTAATTAAATCTGAGTACATACCTTGGAATACACTGCTTAAAACCCTTAAACTTTACGAAGACTACTATCCTCATCGTCAGAGAAAATGAAACTGAATTTCATCCTGACTCAGGATGAGGACAGTAGTCCTCGTAGGACTCAAGCCTATTTCTGGCAATATACCAAATTTATTGCACAGGAAAAGGCTTATAAAATATTAATGCTGGCGAAGAACATATTGTTCTGAAATATATATGTTTATTATGCATGCATAAAAGCATGTGTGCATAAAATTTATATGACATTCCAATGGGGTGGGGGGCTGCACTTCGTATTTTGATTAAATAGTCTGCCATAGCAAGGGAGGTTTATAGGGAACACACCTTCTCTAAGAGTGGCCTAGCTTTAACTTCAAATTCCCTCCCTTGAACTCACCCAATCAACTCCTAAAATTCCTTCTCCTTACCTGACCTTCATTATTCCACAACCTCAGCCACTTACTGTAATGGCTGAGAACCCAACTGGAAAGAGAAAAGGCCACTTTCGGCCACTCGTAGAAGGATTTTATTTGTTGACAGTTATTTTCTTCATTACATTAAAAAACTTGGGTAGGTGTTCTAACATCATCATACTTTAAATACGATCCCATTGTTCCTAAGAGCTAATTATAGCTGAAGATGAATTAAGCATCTGACACAAAATTCTGTATATATCTGTAAACAAGTAAAAAATGCGTAGAAGTTTCTTCAGCGTAATCAGACCCTCTGTACAATACAATGTGTAATCAAGGCTACCGAAAATAGATCTATCTTTCGATTGGTCTCGATATGTTTTCATGAACCTGGCCCATGAAACTTTAACTCGGCCAGTGGTGGCCTATCCCCTATATCGTTGCCAGAAGCACGATTATGGCTAACTAACGCAAATAAAAATAAAAACCACTGAGGTTAGAAGGCTGCAATTTGGTACGTTTGATGATTGGGGGTGATCAGTCAACATGCCAATTTACGACCACTAACAGTAGTTTTAAGATTTGGCGAGGCGGACAGAAAAAGTGCGGACAGCATAAAGTGCGGACAGCATAAAGTGCGGACGGACAGACAAAGCCGGCACAATAGTTTTCTTTTACAGAAAAGTAAAATCAATCCTATGTGCACAGCATCCTAGAACATACGCAGTGGCTTACTTTCCGTGACCCGTAACCCGACTCTGCAAATCTGCAGGTATGTTATTAACGTGATCAATCTCTCATGTAAACGTAAAAGCACCGCTAACACGTGAACACTGACAGTCTGTGCGTATTACATAAGGACAATTGAAGGCTATAATCAGCTTAACTGATGTTATCGTAGGTAGTCGTGTATTTGATTCGTATGTGGTTACCTTTGTATGCATGAATGAAGTATACTGTATGACTGTTTACGTATATGCATCAATATATTTTTGTATTTGGATGATTAGGGAGTAAGAAACATTCATTACAAATGTGTTACAATTATAGTGAATTATGCAATAAAAATGGAATTCAGTCAACGTCATACTGATTTTGTGTAATAATGGAGGTTACTTAACTTTTGTCTTTTTTTATTTATTCCAAGCATATATAAAAATACCAAACTTAAGAATCGTAGCCAGAAGGATATCCTACCTCATTGCTATTGAATATTGTTGCATTTAGATTCCACTC
>NC_089793.1:32444451-32474451 GCF_040412425.1 Macrobrachium rosenbergii | reverse complement strand
TTCTCTTCCTGCCTCTGTTTTCCATGAATTGTAACCTTTATTTTTCGTAAAGACAGACAGTTGTGCTCCTACCTGTTTAGCGTCAATAACCTAGATGTTGTTTCGCCAGTTTTAATAGCCATAAATCAGTCTTCCTTCCATTATCCTTTTTCTTGCCTTTTTCGGGTCTGGGCTACAAAACGGCTCTAGGCTACCAGGCCATTGCCCTTCGGCTTAAATGAGAGAGAGGGAAAGAGACTTCTAGTTAGTGAATGCTTTTATAGAAAGAGAGGAAGGGAGGGAGAGAGAATCCTCGTTAGTAAAAGCTTTAGTGAGAGAGAGAGAGAGAATCCTCGTTAGCGAAAGTTTTAGTGAGAGAGAGAGAGAGAGAGAGAGAGAGAGAGAATCCTCGTTAGTGAAAGCTTTAGTGAGAGAGAGAGAGAGAGAGAGAGAGAAGGAATCCTCTTTAGTGAAAGCTTTAGTGAGAGAGAGAGAGAGAGAAGAGAGAGAGAGTGAAAGAGAGAATTTAGTGAGACAGAGAGAGAGAGAGAGAGAGAGAGAGAATCCTCGTTAGTGAAAGCTTTAGTGAGAGAGAGAGAGAGAGAGGGAATTCTCGTTAGTGAATGCTTAAGGGAGAGAGAGAGAGAGAGAGAGAGAGAGAGAGAGAGTCCTCGTTAGTGATGTTTTAGCGAGAGAGAGTGAGAGAGAATCCTTGTTAGTGAATGCTTTAGCGAGAGAGAGAGAGAGAGAGAGAGAGAGAGAGAGAGAGAGAGAGAGAGAATCTCGAGTGAAAGGCAAAGAGACTCGAACACAGAGAATCGGGAAAAAAAATTTGGATTTATGGTAATTAAGAAAAAAAGTCGACGGGTTAGTGAGCAGAGTGTTATAACGCCACCAGCAATGGAGGAAGGCGTGGAAGAATGATGGGACTGAAAAAAAGATGGTCGGGTAAAGAAATCGAAAGAAATATTGAAGAGGACTGCATGACGAACGAAAGGATAATAATGAAATTTTGATAAAAATAAAACAAGGAAAGTCTATAGCGAGTGGTAAACGGCCAAGGAAGTGTGCAAGATGGTGGAGTTGTTCCGAGATGAAGTGGACAAAAATATCGAAGTGATAGGAAAAGGGATGGATGGATGAATGATGACTTCGAAATGAGATGGATTTTTGATAGGCAGTGGATCAAAAAACGCCTTTGAAATTAAAATAAAATCTTAATAAAATTAGATACTGTATGGAAAAACCATTAATGAAAAATTGGTGTTACCTGAGAAGAAAAGACGGTCATAGATGAAGACGTGAAACCGGTTGGAAAAAGAAAACATTGAAATTCATAAAAAAAAAAAATCTTTTGAGAAAGAAATGAAGGGTGAAGAAAACTGAATTCCACCACTAACATTAGGTAGTTGGAAAGATCTTTAGAAAGGTCGTTTATCCTTCGAAAAAAAAAGCATTAAAAATGGAAAGTCGCTAGACGATGCTTGCTTGTAAGGGGAAAATAGCAGAGTTAATTGGGGATGCGAATTTTAACAACGCAAAGAAAAGAAATCTCGTGATTGCAGAGGAGAAAGAAAAGCATAAAAGTAAAGAAATTGCCGACTGAATGGAAGAAGGACGAGTAGAATCAGAAAGGAAGTACATAAATTCACAGAAACATTGATAAGTCGATATTTCTCTCTCTTAGATATTTCTTGAGGCACCAATTTTCAGCACAGGTCGATTTATTATTTTACTTTAAAAGAAATTGCATTTTTTTTTACAAACTGATCAACAAAAAAGCAAACTAACTTTAAAAAAATTCAAACTCTAGACTGTTATAAATAAAATTTTTGATCCCTCTTAATAGTGAAGGGTGACCAGCAGAAGTATGTGTCTGGTTATTAAAAAATGTAAACATTAGCGACAGAACAAAATACCATAGTATTAATGCTAAGGCATCGACGAAATGAAAAATATGTACTTTGAAGTTAACGTAGGATAAAACCATTAACTTGAAGGTATAACGAGAAAAATGTAAAAATACACACACACACACACACACACACATATATATATATATATATATATATATATATATATATATATATATATATATATATATAATTTATATATATATATAATTTTCTAGGATAACTTACGCTTTACTTTTTGTTTTTATGCGAAGTATTTCTATCTTTTATTTAGATTTCCCAACGTGCAAACATGAGAATGAAAAATATTTCAGTCCAGCCAACATTTTTACGAGATTATTAAAACTAAAATGTTGTAAATACAAGTACCGAAAATTCATATTGTTTGCAACTCACAAAAGTGTGAAAATGCTTGCGATTTTACTGGAATATAAAAATGAACATTTTAACATTATGAAATGCAAATTCTTTTTCATAAAAATCTTAGTCAACGTGCGAAGAAAAGATTTTACATTAATATGAAAACACTCAGAAAGAAAATACCAGAGTTGAATAAAATATTTTAAGAAATAACACTGACCCAGATTATTTCGTCATAAAATTCTGTGTTCCCACCTTATGAGTTTTCATGGCATTAGGTTCCATGAAACTAAAACATGTATTGAACATGCTTTTAAACAGAATGTTAGACAGTCCCCTTTAAAACATAATCGAGCTAGTTCATTGTCCCTACAGTTTAATATGGGGAAAGGATTATATAACTTGCTTCCAGGAAGTTCGGGAAGAACTGTTGATTATCCTTATCTCTAGAGCCACGTTATTTTTTTTTTTTTTTTGCAGTAAAACTCTGTAAAGGAATGTTCAGTACATGGCAAGTATTAGGCCATTTTTGCATCATCTTAATTCTTCCTCTAAGCATTAGCCCCTAAAATGAAAATGGTCACCAACCGGTGTAACAGGTTGTTCTGACCCCAGTCCATCCATCCTCGTGCTTCATTTTTTCTCTCCCTGCCAATCCAGCTCTGGCGATCTTTTTATCCTGTCGATCCGGCCGCATGCTTCTTTTTTTAGTTTCTAGTGGAACCGGCCCCACCTTTCATTTTTTTTAATTGCTCTCTACCGGTGCTTCATTTTTTCTTTCCCATTCGCTCATTGATCATGCTCCATTTTCATTCTTAGTTGATTTGTAACCATGCTTCATTTTTTCTCTCACAGTCGGACGAGGATCGTGCTTCATTTTCTTTCACATTCGCTCGGGGACCATGTTTCATTTTTCTTAATTGATTCGTAACCATGGTTCATTTTTTGCTCTCCTAGTTGCTCGGGATTATGCTTCATTTTTTCTTAGTCAGTCCGGCCCCGTGCTTCATTTATTTCTTTCCTAGTCGATCGAGCCCTGTGCGTGTTTCATTTATTTCTTTCCCAGTCGATCGAGCTTTTTTTTTATAGTCGGTACGCTTCCACGCTTCATTTTTTCCCCAGCCCATCCGGTCCAGTGCTTGGTTTTTTTTCTTTCCCCGTCGATAGAGCATCAGGCTTTATTTTTTTTCCCAACCAATCGACCATCAGGCTTCACTTTTTTCTTTCCCCGTCGATAGAACACCAGGCTTCATTTTTTCTTTCCCCACCGATCTACCATCAGGCTTCACTTTTTTCTTTCCCCGTTGATAGAGCATCAGGCTTCATTTTGTCTTTCCCACCGATAGAGCATCAGGCTTCATTTTTTCTTTCCCCATCGATAGAGCATCAGGCTTCATTTTTTCTTTCCCCATCAATAGAGAATCAGGCTTCATTTTTTCTTTCCCCATCGATAGAGCATCAGGCTTCATTTTTTCTTTCCCCGTCAATAGAGAATCAGGCTTCATTTTTCCTTTCCCCATCGATAGAGCATCAAGCTTCATTTTTTCTTTCCCCACCGATAGAGCATCAGGCTTCATATTTTCCTTTCCCCACCAATAGAGCATCTGGCTTCATTTTTTCTTTCCCCACCGATAGAGCATCAGGCTTCATTTTTTTCTTTCCCCACCGATAGAGCATCTGGCTTCATTTTTTCTTTCCCCACCGATAGCGCATCAGGCTTCACTTTTTTCTTTCCCCGTCGATAGAGCACCAGGCTTCATTTTTTCTTTCCCCACCGATCTACCATCAGGCTTCACTTTTTTCTTTCCCCGTTGATAGAGCATCAGGCTTCATTTTTTCTTTCCCCGTCGATAGAGCATCAGGCTTCATTTTTTCTTTCCCAACGATAGAGCATCAGGCTTCATTTTTTCTTTCCCCGTCAATAGAGCATCAGGCTTCATTTTTTCTTTCCCCACCGATAGAGCATCAGGCTTCATTTTTTCTTTCCCCCACCGATAGAGCATCAGGCTTCATCTTTTCTTTCCCCTTCGATAGAGCATCAGGCTTCATTTTTTCTTTCCCTCACCGATAGAGCACCAGGCTTCATTTTTTCCCGTCAATAGAGCACCAGGTTCCATTTTTTCTTTCCCCGTCGATAGAGCATCAGACTTCATTTTTTTCCCGCCAATAGAACACCAGGCTTCATTTTTTCCCATCGATAGAGCATTAGGCTTCATGTTTCTTTCCCCGTCGATAGAGCATCAGGCTTCATTTTTTCTTTCCCCGTCAGTAGAGCATCAGGCTTCATTTTTTTCCCGTTGGTAGAGGTAAGGCTTCATTTTTTCTTTCCCCATCGATAGAGCATCAGGCTTCATTTTTTCTTTCCGGTCGATAGAGCATCAGGCTTCACTTTCTATCCCAGTCTGTCCAGCTCCATTACTTTGCCTTTTTTTTTAATTTCCTCCCATGTCGATTCGCCCCTATGTTGCATTTTCGCTTCATTTGTTTGTAAGAGACGTGTGCTACTGTCTATGAGAGAGGGTGCCACCGTGTGTGGCACATGAACGTCGGGTGGTCGTTTCATTATAACTTGAGAAAAAGACGCCAGCAAAGTTACGAAGACTGAGTTTTGAGCAGCGCCACTGAAATTTCGTAGATTTATCGAAGATAAGTTTAGTTCCATCAGTTTCGTCTTGTAATATCTTTGGTGGTTTTTGTTGATGGTAACATAATGGGGACTGGAGCGATGTACTGTGGTTTGATCTCCCTGGGTGCCTGACCAAAAGATGAGGAAGGTTTAAAGTTTTGCTGTTCAGGACTCATATTAAAAATTGTTGTGGTAGGTAGACAATCATTATTCAGAAGAATTATGTATGTATGCACGTGTGTTAATGTATTTATGTTTGTATGTTTGTATGTATGAATGTGTGCAAGAGTCTGTGCAGTAATCAAGTAAGCGCATGAGGGTAGATTACCGTCAGAAAGTGATAAATAATGAACCTGCAATTACTTTAATATAAATAGTGAACCTTCAGTTACTTCAGTATTAATAGTGAATCTACAGTTGCTTTAATGTGAATAATGAACCTTCAGTTACTTTAATAGTATTAATAGAGAATCTGCAGTTGCTTTAATATAAATAGTAAACTTTCAGTTACACTAATATAAATAGTAAACCTTCAGTTACTTTAATATGGATAGTGAACCTTCAATTACTTTATTAATAGTGAACATTCAATTACTCTGATATTAATACGGAATCTGCAATTGCTTTAATATGAATAATAAACCTGCAATTACTTTAATATAAATAGAGAACCTGCAATTACTTTAATATAAATAATGAACCTGCAATTACTTCAATATAAATAATGAACCTGCAATTACTTTAATGTAAATAGTGACCCTGCAATTACTTTAATGTAAATAAATAACGAACCTTCAGTTATTACTTTAATATAGACAGTGAAACTGCATTTACTTTGATAAACCGCTCAACGTGAAAAAAGCGTAATTAGACGCCGTAAAAGTCCGATGATGTAATTCAGGGAACATATTATGAAGCCCACTGACTTACAAATCAGTTTCGTACGTTTCATTTCGCTCCCATGGCAGTTCCAACAGCGCTCCGGCAAGGACACTTTTAATTACCGTGCCAGAAGTTGTCAGTAATTCATCTGTTTTTTAACAAATGCTGCACATCTCCCTTCATGTAAAACTCGTTAAAATCAATTTTAATTACTTACTGTCCGTCGCATGGCCGCCTGTAACTGGAGATTGTTTCATCAAATACTGTACGAATGTTATTACTTGAAAATTAATGATGACTTAATTATGAAGCTTTAAAGAGTTTCTTTTCTTCCAGCTTTTCAGTGGAACAAAGGCCAAATAGAAACTGGGTTTACTCGTACATATCGTAATAATAATAACTGTTAGAATATTTTTCCCTTAATTTGATATTATATTGACGATGAAATTTCGCTGATTTACCTGCATGATGTGCTGGGTTATAGTTGTACAACTTTGGACCGGTAAAATTAGTTCATTTTTAATAACAATAAAGTTATTTACATATGAAATGATGCTTCTTGAAGGCTGGGTATAACACACGCAGATTTAATGAGCGCTCTCACATTGCTGTTCTTACTTTTCGTGTGAATACATAATCCTAAATATATTTCTTTTCTGTGCTTTAAAGATTTTTCAACCGTTGTTGATTTACACATTGTATCTTCTTTGGAACTGACGATAAATATCAGCATCTGATATCTGCGGTAACTCATGGTGCTCACCACTCATTAGAGTTTACGGTTTAAATACATTGGCCAATCAGAGACAAGATCGAAGTTACAGTGATATGGCTGTGGATATTCACATTCATTAATACTGAATTAACCCAAGAATAATAACAATCTAAAGCCATGAAAAATGGTAATTGTAATTTGCCGGAAATACAAAGAACCTATAGTACTGAAATACTCCGTATTTTATTTTTTATAGCTATTTTTCCTTCCTTTTACTTTTTTTTAACATTATTCTGTGTTTGAGGAATTGCGAGTAATATTAAATTCCTGTTTACGTTTTTCTTCATTTTGATTTATTTATTTAACTCATTTGTTTTCTTCTCCCATCTGTTTTCACATATTGGCATTGTGCCTATAGCGTATATCATCAATCTGTTCTGGGAACGACTATTATGTAAATGTATGGCTTTTCAGGCTTGTTCTATATAAATGTTCGCACATTTCGAACGACGGTAATAATTATCCAACTTCATTTCCAAGGCTGACGGGACGCACATGAGAAACATGTCAACGTAATCCGGAAGTAATGACGCTGCAGTTTAAAGAAATTACCGGAAGGTCGCCACCATTACAGGGGATCAAATTTCACTATGATGCAAAGACCTGGTTCGTGAAGACAAAGAAGACCTCAACTGCCACCCTTAAGGAGGAAGTTGAGAAAAATGTCTATGGGGAAGGAAAATTCGGACGCTAATGCTTAAGGAATTTGACGTAAGGTCATAAGAAGAAGGAAGAACTAAGAGACAGACATACAGAAAAATAAATCCCCGCAATAGACAATTGAATGATTACTGTACCATCAACCACAAACTCGTGCTAAATGCAGCGTAGAGGCCTCCATAAAAACAAAGCATCTGAAAGAAAAAACCCGAAATCCTTGAGTTTCCTCTCTCTCTCTCTCTCTCTCTCTCTCATGGAACTATCCGACTGCTTCAAAGGTCCCTGGCAAACCCACCTCAGTCAGCCATTCCCTGCAGCTACAGACATATTTGCAGCCGCTTCGCCGCAGGAAAAGTACAATCCAAGTCTTTCTTCATAAACTGGGCTTCTGCATGAGATGAACTCCGGAAGGAGGCTGATTCCTGATGGTTGCAATGTCGAGGGCAGTTGAATTTCTTTGACATTAAGGAAAGGGACCTTTCTAATGAATACAGACGGGATGAATGCCTGTGTGTGTATGTGTGCGTGTGTATGTCTGTGAGAGAGAGAGAGAGAGATCATCCTGAGTGATCAGGACGGTTGCAGTTCGGCAGTTAAATTTCTGTGAAGTTAAGGAAAGAGATCGTTCCATAGAATAGAGGGTGAGATGGATGTGTGTGTGTGTGTGTGTAAAGATATATATATATATATATATATATATATATATATATATATATATATATATATATATATATAATCCTGAGTGATAAGGACGGTTGTATTGTCGACAACAGCTGAATTTCTTTGACATTAAGGAGAATATAGATTGAGAGAGAGAGAGAGAGAGATCATCGTGAGTGATAAGGAGCATTACTATGCAAAAAGACTCTGATAAAAGAAATCGGGAAAAGATTCCGATTTATGGTGATTAGGAAGGAAGGCGATGGATGAGTGAATAAGGGCAAAGGCGTTACAGAGAATGGGGAGGTGATGGGAATTTAAGGGAAATCTGAGGTTGGGGAACATGGATAGATGCTATGAGGCCGTGTTGGGGATTGGGTGACGAATCCACGAAATGTAATTAAGGGGAAGAACACACGAATTATGTTGGATATACGAAAACACAAAATGTGGAGAAATACAAAAATTTGTGGGCTGAGCACAAAAAATGTTACGAAGAGGCTTATGGATAAGAGGGGCGAAATCATTAGATGGGATGAAAGTACACAGTTTTGGGAAATGAACACAAGAATGTGTTAGAGATATATAGGCAGACAAACACAGGAAATGTAATGGGGCCACAAAAGGACTGAGGAGACGAACACATGTAATGTGATAGATATAAAGGAAGGAGGGAGACGAGCAGATAAATAAGATGGATATACACAGGAATAAGAGGGAGCAACACATTAAATGAGAGACAGATGTACGAGCACAATAAAATATAGGTATACATTAATTACTTAATATATGGATGAGAGAGACGAGTACATGAAATGTGATGGAAGTATTTAGGGACGAAAGAGACAAACCGGTAGTAATACTGAAACAAAAAACATGGCAAAAGTCAAGTTGAAGAAAAAATGGAGGATGCTTTAATTGCTCGAAAAAAAATTCGGCATTTTTATTCCCATGAGTTAAAAACCTCAAGAAAAGAAATCTTGAGTGTCTCTCTCTCTCTCTCTCTCTCTCTCTCTCTCTCTCTCTCTCTCTCTCTCTCTCTCTCTCTCATTCCGTGAGGCAACTTAATCTGACATCAAGACACCTCAGGGAGAACCTCCTGCAGTCAGCCATTGCCGTAACAAGAGCATTCACAGCCGAATCGTCTGCAGCAGGAAAAGTGTAATCCGAGCCCTTTGTCATAAACTGGACTTCTGACGGTGGCTGCCTCCTGAAGGAGATGAACTCATGACGATGGCAGTGTCAGCGGAAGTTGATTTTTTGTTCAATAAAAGGGAAAGATATCCCCCTTTTTAGAACCAGTGGTTGGATAAGGGGCCTAAATGAAGGTAGGATGTCCAAGGGTCTAATGCAAGCAGCAATTCAGCATCGGACTAGAACTGGTTTAAGGGATAGCACTTGGTATCTCAGAGAGAGAGAGAGAGAGAGAGAGAGAGAAAGAGAGAGAAGGAGCATTACTATGCAAAAGAGACTTGACCAAAAGGAATCGGGAAAAGATTCGGATTTATGGTGATTAGGAAGAAAGGCGATATAGGATAGGTTGCTGAAAAAAGTGAAAGACGTTACTGACGATGGGGAGGTGATGGGAATGGGATCAGGAATTAGGGGGAGATCTGGCGTTGGGGAGATGGATTGGGGCCATGAATACATTAAGGGATAGGGAAAATGAACACACCATATGTGATGGGAGAATAGAGGGAGGGAAGAGACGAGCATTCGGGGACATTATGTTGGGGGAATACATGATTTGAGAAAAAATAACTAATTGCATCATGGGACATGGAAAGTAAGAGCACTTGGTAGAGAATATATACCTTCAGTAAGCGGACTCAGGAGTTACTATAAGTACTCTGGTACTTTCTGACCCATGTGGATTTTAATGTAATCCATTCTGTGACCTCGACCTTTAATCTTTGGATATCAAGTTTGTAAATTAACCATTAAGAAATGACTGGTGTTATATATTCTTATCAAATGGATATCACTCGTGTATTCAGCCATAAGTCATTTGCAGCAAAAATTTTGACTTTCATCTTTGACCTTCAAGTGTCACAATTCTTTAACATATTTATTATGGATTTTTTATTTAATATATCATTATGAAAAGGCTTAGAAATATGCATCCGACATGAAATCTTTAATCCAGAAGCTGTCTATTACTTTGACCTTTGACCTCTTGAAAAACAATTTTACTAAAATTGATTTGCAGAATATAATATTTTCATAGCATTATGATTTACAATAATTTATAATGATACCATGAACATGAGGCTTTCTGTGAAGAATTGCCTGTGAGTTCTAACCTATGAACACTATCTCCCAAAAGTTGATTATCAGGAGACGCAATTTCGTGAATTTTCTTTAATTTATGGAAAAAGCGTTTGTTAGTTTTCACTTACTTCTGTTAATAAACGACAGACAAACAAATAAACAGACCGACCTGAGTAACAGTACTGATGACTTAAATCAAACAAAATTGAAAAGTCGAGTGGAAAGAAAACATCGAAGAACGCGATAAAAAGTATTTTAACTCTTTTGGTGTTGGAGAAAAAGAGGGAAATCAGCTGGGCGAGTATTGGAGAGGGGTGAACAGTTAATTGGAAGAGTGAATTTTAACAATACAAAGAAAAGTCAAGGAAATTTCGTGATTGCAGTGGAAGAGGAATGCGTTGTTTAATGGGATGGTGGAAGGATATCTGTAGCTAAGGGAAAGTGTCGAAATACTAGTGAAAGGGGTGCTACTCGCTCTCTCTCTCTCTCTCTCTCTCTCTCTCTCTCTCTCTCTCTCTCTCTCTCTCTCTCTGAACTAACTTAATTCGGCTTCAAAGGCCCTTTAGGGAAAACCACCCTCAGTCAGCCATTCCCGTAATAGAGCGGCATTTGCAGCCGCCCTCGTCAGCAGGAAAAGTACAGTCCAAGTCTTTCCTCATAAACTGGTCTTCTGCATGAGATGAACTTCGGAAGGATGCTCACTCCTGACGGTTGCATTGTCGGCAGCAGTTGAATTTCTCTGGCATTATGGAAAGGGATCCTTCTATAGAATACATTGTGTGTGTGTGTGTGTGTGTGTGTGTGTGGGCGTGTGAGAGAGAGAGAGAGAGAGAGAGAGAGAGAGATCATCCTGAGTGGTAAGGAGTATCACTATGCAAAAAGACTCTGATAAAAGGAATCGGGAAAAGATTCCGATTTATGGTGATTAGGAAGGAAGGGGATGGATGAGTGAATAAGGGCAAAGGCGTTACAGAGAACGGGGAGGTGATGGCAATTTAAAGGGAAATCTGAGATTGGGGAAGATGGATAAATGCGATGAGGACGTGTTGGGGATTGGGTGACGAATGCACCAAATGTAGTTAAGGGGACGAACACACAAATTATGTTGGATATACGAAAACACAAAATGTGGTGGAGAAATACAAAAGTTTGCGAGTTGACAACGCCAAGTGTAACGAAGAGGCTTATGGGTAAGAGAAGCGATCTCATTAGATGGGATGAAAGTACACAGTTTTGGGAAATGAACACTAGAATTTGATAGAGATATATAGGCAGACAAACATAGGAAATGTTATGGAAACGCAAAAGGACTGAGGAGATGAACACATGAAATGTGACAGACGTAAAGACAGGATGGAGACGAGCAGATAAAATGTGATGGAGATACATAGGAATGAGGGGTTAGAAAACATTAAATGAGAGACAGATGTACGGGCACAATAAAATATAGATATACAGAGATGAGATAGGAACACATAGAATATACTTAATATATGGATGAGAGAGACGAGTACATGAAATGTGATGGAAGTATTTAGGGACAAAGGACACAAACCGGTAGTAATAATGAAGCAAAAGACATGGCAAAAGTCAAGTTGAATAAAAATGGAGGCATTTTTATTCTCATGAGTTAAAATCAGAAAGAAAAGAAATCTTGAGTCTCTCTCTCTCTCTCTCTCTCTCTCTCTCTCTCTCTCTCTCTCTCTCTCTCTCTCTCTCTCTCTCTCTCTCTCTCATTCCGTGAGGCAACTTAATCTGACATCAAGACACCTCAGGGAGAACCTCCTGCAGTCAGCCATTGCCGTAACAAGAGCATTCACAGCCGAATCGTCTGCAGCAGGGAAAGTGTAATCCGAGCCCTTTGTCATAAACTGGACTTCTGACGGTGGCTGCCTCCTGAAGGAGATGAACTCATGACGATGGCAGTGTCAGCGGAAGTTGATTTTTTGTTCAATAAAAGGGAAAGATATCCCTCTTTTTAGAACCAGTGGTTGGATAAGGGGCCTAAATGAAGGTAGGGTGTCCAAGGGGTCAAATGCAAGCAGCAATTCGGCATCGGACTAGAACTGGTTTTAGGGATAGCACTTGCTATCAGAGAGAGAGAGAGAGAGAGAGAGAGAGAACACCCCGAGTGATAAGGAGCATTACTATGCAAAAGAGACTTGACCAAAAGGAATCGGGAAAAGATTCGGATTTATGGTGATTAGGAAGAAAGGCGATATAGGATAGGTTGCTGAATAAAGTGAAAGACGTTGCTGACGATGGGGAGGTGATGGGAATGAGATCAGGAATTAGGGGGAGATCTGGCGTTGGGGAGATGGATTGGGGCCGTGAATACATTAAGGGATGAGAGAATAGAGCGGGGGAAGAGACGAGCATTCGATGACATTATGTTGGAGGAATACATGATCTGGAAAAAAATAACTAATTGCATTATGGGACATGAAACTTAAGAGCACTTGGTAGAAAATATATACCTTTAGTAAGGGGACTCAGGAGTTACTATAAGAACTCTGGCATTTTCTGACCCAAGTGGATTTTTACTGTAACCCTTTCTATGACCTTGACCTTTAATCTTTGGATATCAAGTTTGTATATTGACCATTAAGAAATGACTGGTGTTATATATCCTTATGAAATGGATATCACTCATGTATTCAATTATAAATAATTTGCACCAAATATTGTGACCTTCATCTTTGACCTTCAAGTGTCCTATTTCGGAAACATATCTATTATGAATTTTTTTTATTTAATACATCATTATGAAAAGGCTTACAAATATGCATCCGACATGAAATCTTTAATCCAGAAACCATCTGTTACTTTGACCATAGACCTTTTAAAAACAATTTTACTAAAATTAATTTATATAAAATTTCCATAGAATTCTGATTTACAATGATTTATAATTATACCATTATCTTAAGGCGGTCTATGAAGAATTGCCTGTGAGTTCTAACCTATGAACATTATCTCCCAAAAGTTAATTATCAGAAGGAAGCCATTTCGTGAATTTTTTTAGTATGGAAAAACTGTTTGTTAGTTTTCACTTACTCCCGTTCATAAACGGCAGACGAACAAGTAAACAGACCGACTTAAGTAACAGCACTGACGAGTTAAATCGAATAAAATTGAAAAGTCGAGCGGAAAGAAAACATCGGAAGAACGCGATAAAAAGTATTTTAACTCTTTTAGTGTTGGAGAAAAAGAGGGAAATCAGCTGGGCGAGTATTGGAGAGGGGTGAACAGTTAATTGGAAAAGTGAATTTCAACAATACAAAGTAAAGTCAAGGAAATTTCGTGATTGCAGTGGAAGAGTCGTGCGTTATTGAATGGATAGTGGAAGGATATCTGTAGCTAAATGAAAGTGTCGAAATATAATGAAAGGGGTGTTACTCTCTCTCTCTCTCTCTCTCTCTCTCTCTCTCTCTCTCTCTCTCTCTCTCTCTGAACTAACTTAATTCGGCTTCAAAGGCCCTTTAGGGAAAACCACCCTCAGTCAGCCATTCCCGTAATAGAGCGACATTTGCAGCCGCCCTCGTCAGCGGGAAAAGTACAGTCCGTCTTTCTTCATAAACTGGGCTTCTGCATGAGATGAACTCCGGAAGGAGGCTCACTCCTGACGGTTGCATTGTCGGCAGCAGTTGAATTTCTCTGGCATTAAGGAAAGGGATCCTTCTATAGAATACAGGGCGGGATAAATGCCAGTGTGTGTGAGAGAGAGAGAGAGAGAGAGAGAGAGAGATATCATCCTGGGTGATAAGGAGCATTACTATGCAAAAAGACTCTGATAAAAGGAATCGGGAAAAGATTCCGATTTATGGTGATTAGGAAGGAAGGGGATGGATGAGTGAATAAGTGCAAAGGCGTTACACCGAATGGGGAGGTGATGGAAATTTAAGGGGAAATCTGAGGTTGAGGAAGATCGATAGATGCGATGAGGACATGTTGGGGATTGGGTGACGAATGCACCAAATAAAGTTAAAGGGACGAACACACGAATTATGTTGGATATACGAAAATACAAAATGTGGTGGAGAAATACAAAAATTTGCGAGTTGAGCACATAAAGTGTTACGAAGAGGTTCATGGGTAAGAGAGGCGAACTCGTTAGGTGGGATGAAAGTACACAATTTTGGGAAATGAACACAAGAATGTGTTAGAGATATATATAGGCAGACAAACACAGGAAATGTAATGGAGACGCAAAAGGACTGAGGAGACGAACATATGAAATGTGACAGACGTAAAGACAGGAGGGAGACGAACAGGTAAAATGAGATTGAGATACATAGGAATGAGAGGTTAGAAAACATTAAATGAGAGACAGATGTACGAGCACAATAAAATATAAATATTCAGAGATGAGATAGGAACGCCGAAAATATACTTAATATATGGATGAGAGAGACGAGTACATGAAATGTGATGGAGATATTTAGGGACGAAAGAGACAAACCGTTAGTAATATTGAAACAAAAAACATGGCAAAAGTATAAGTTGAATAAAAAATGAAAGATGCTTTATTTGCTCGAAAAAATTCAGCATTTTTATTCTCATGAGGTAAAACCTCAAAGAAAAGAAATCTCTCTCTCTCTCTCTCTCTCTCTCTCTCTCTCTCTCTCTCTCTCTCTCTCTCTCTCTCTCTCTCATTCCGTGAGGCAACTTAATCTGACATCAAGACACCTCAGGGAGAACCTCCTGCAGTCAGCCATTGCCGTAACAAGAGCATTCACAGCCGAATCGTCTGCAGCAGGGAAAAGTGGAATCCGAGCCCTTTGTCATAAACTGGACTTCTGACGGTGGCTGCCTCCTGAAGGAGATGAACTCATGACGATGACAGTGTCAGGGCAAGTTGATTTTTTGTTCAATAAAAGGGAGAGATATCCCCCTTTTTAGAACCAGTGGTTGGATAAGGGGCCTAAATGAAGGTAGGGTGTCCAAGGGTCTAATGCAAGCAGCAATTCGGCATCGGACTAGAACTGGTTTAAGGGATAGCACTTGCTATCAGAGAGAGAGAGAGAGAGAGAGAGAGAGAGAGAGAGAGAGAGAGAGAGAGAGAGAGAGAGAGAGAGAGAGAGAGAGAGAGAGAGAGAGAACACCCCGAGTGATAAGGAGCATTACTATGCAAAAGAGACTTGACCAAAAGGAATCGGGAAAAGATTCGGATTTATGGTGATTAGGAAGAAAGGCGATATAGGATAGGTTGCTGAATAAAGTGAAAGACGTTGCCGACGATGGGGAGGTGATGGGAATGAGATCAGGAATTAGGGGGAGATCTGGGGTTGGGGGGATGGATTGGGGCCGTGAATACATTAAGGGATGAGAGAATAGAGCGGGGGAAGAGACGAGCATTCGGTGACATTATGTTGGAGGAATACATGATCTGGGAAAAAATAACTAATTGCATCAGGGGACATAGATAGTAAGAGCACTTGGTAGACCTTGAAAGTAAGAACTATGGCATTTTCTGACCCATGTGGATTTTTACTGTAACCCATTCTATGACCTTGACCTTTAATCTTTGGGTGTCAAGTTTGTATATTGACCATTAAGAAATGACTGGTGTTATATATCCTTATGAAATGGATATCACTCATGTATTCAACTGTAAATCATTTGCATCAAATATTGTGACCTTCATCTTTGACCTTCAAGTCTCTACATCTATTATGAAATTTTTTTATTTATTATATCATTATGAGAAGGCTTAAGAATATGCATCCGACATGAAATCTTTAATCCAGAAATCTTCTGTTACTTTGACCTTTGACCTTTTAAAAAACAATTTTACTAAAATGAATTTACATAAAATTTCCATAGCATTATGATTTACAATAATTTATAATTACATCATGATCTTGAGGCTGTCTATGAAGAATTGCCTGTGAGTTCTGACCTATGAAGATTATCTCCCAAAAGTTAATTATCAGGAGAACGCCATTTCGTGAATTTTTTTAGTTTATGGAAAAAGCGTTTGTTAGTTTTCACTTACTCCTGTTCATAAACGACAGACGAACAAATAAACAGACCGACTTGAGTAACAGCACTGACGACTTAAATCGAACAAAATTGAAAAGTCGAGTGGAAAGAAAACATCGGAAGAACGTGATAAAAAGTATTTTAACTCTTTTGATGTTGGAGAAAAAGAGGGAAATCAGCCGGGCGAGTATTGGAGAGGGGTGAACAGTTAATTGGAAGAGTGAATTTTAACAATACAAGGAAAAGTCAAGGAAATTTCGTGATTGCAGTGGAAGAGTCGTGAGTTGTTTCATGGAATGGTGGAAGGATATCCGAATGTCGAAATACTAGTGAAAGGGGTGCCGCACTGATGTCTCTCTCTCTCTCTCTCTCTCTCTCTCTCTCTCTCTCTCTCTCTCTGAACTAATTCAATTCAGCTTCAAAGGCCTTTTAGGGAAACCCACCCTCAGTCAGCCATTCCCGTAATAAGAGCGACATTTGCAGCCGCCTTCGTCAGCGGGGAAAAGTACAACACAAGCCCCTCTTCATAAACTGGGCTTCTGCATGAGATGAACTCCTGAAGGAGGCTCACTCCTGACGGTTGCTTTGTCGGCAGCAGTTAAATTTTTTGGCAATAAGGAAATGGATTCTTCCATAGAATACAGGGTGGGATGTATGTCTGTGTGCGTGTGTGTATGTTTGTGAAATAGAGAGAGAGAGAGAGAGAGAGAGAGAGAGAGAGAGATAAGGATGTTTGCATTGTCCGCGAGTTGAATTTCTTTGAAAGGAGAGAGATCTTCCTGTGAGATGGGTGGGGTGTGTGTGTGTGTGAGAAACGGGGGTGGGGGCTTAGAGAGAGAGAGAGAGAGAGAATCATCCTGAGTGACAAGGACGGTTACATTGTCAACAGCAGTTGAATTTCTTTGACACTAAGGAAATTGATCCTCCTGTAGAGTAAAGGGTAAGATGGATGTGTGTTTGTGTGTGTATGAGAGAGAGAGATCGAGATCGGAATGAGTGATAAGGAGCATTACTATGCAAAAAGACTCGAATGAAAGGAATCGGGAAAAGATTCCGATTTATGGTGATTAGAAAGGAAGGCGATGGATTAAGGAGTAAGTGCAAAAGCGTTACACCGAATGGGGAGGTGATGGGAATTTAAGGGAAATCTGAGGTTGAGGAAGATGGATAGATGCAATGAGGACGTGTTGGGGATTGGGTGACGAATGCACCAAATGTAGTTGCGGGAAAGAACACACGAATTATGTTGGATATATGAAAACACAAAATATGGTGGAGAAATGCAAGAATTTGTGTTTTGAAAACACAAAATTTTACGAAGCTTATGGGAGTGATGCGAACACATTAGATGTGATGAAAGTTATACAATTTTGGGGAGATGAACACAAGAATATGATAGAGGTACATAGGCAGAGGAGCGCGTGAAATGTAATTGAGACGAAAAGGGACTGAGGAGACGAACACACGAAATGTGTTAGGTTTAAAGACAGGAGAGTGACCAGCAGATAAAATGTGATGGAGATACACAGGAATGAGAGGTTAGAACACATTAAATGAGATGCAGATGTACGATCACTATAAAATATATACAGTATATATATATATATATATATATATATATATATATATATATATATATATATATATATATATATATATATATATATATATATATATATATATATATACAGAGATAAGATAGGAACACATAAAATATACTTGATATATGGATGAGAGAGACGGGTACATGAAATATGATGGAGATATTTAGGGACGAAGGAGACAAACCGGTAGTAATAATGAAGCAAAAGACATGGCAAAAGTCAAGTTGAATAAGAAATGGAGAATGCTTTAATTGCTCAAAAAAAAATTCGGCATTTTTATTCTCATGAGTTAAAATCACAAAGAAAAGAAATCTCTCTCTCTCTCTCTCTCTCTCTCTCTCTCTCTCTCTCTCTCTCTCTCTCTCTCATTCCGTGAGGCAACTTAATCTGACATCAAGACACCTCAGGGAGAACCTCCTGCAGTCAGCCATTGCCGTAACAAGAGCATTCACAGCCGAATCGTCTGCAGCAGGGAAAGTGTAATCCGAGCCCTTTGTCATAAACTGGACTTCTGACGGTGGCTGCCTCCTGAAGGAGATGAACTCATGACGATGACAGTGTCACCTGAAGTTGAAATTTTTTTCTAATAAAAGGGGAGGAGATATCCCTTTCTAAAACATGTATGGGATAGGGGGCCTCAGTTAATAAAGGATGTTAACAGGGGTCTAGTGCAAGCAGTAATTCGGCATTGGAGCCATCAGAGCGACTAGAGCTGGTTTCAATTGAGGGCACTTGACTCTATTCACAAGAGAGAGAGAGAGAGAGAGAGAGAGAGAGAGAGAGAGAGAGAGAGAGAGAGAGAGAGAGAACACCCTGAGTGAGAATATAGCTTTGGCAAGAAGACTCAGCGGTAAATATATGAACTCTGAGATTTCCTTTCCCAAGTGGATTCTTACTGTAATCCATTCTATGGCCTTGACATTTAATCTTTTAATGCCAAATTTGTAAAATTTACAATTAAGAACTGTTTGTTTTTATATAACAACATGAAATGGATATCACTTATGTATTTAACTATAAATCATTTGCACCAAAAGTTATAACCACTTTGACCTTCAAGAGTCATAATTCGCAAGCATATTTATTATGGAATTTGTGGTGTCATATGTCAGTATAAAATTACTTGAAAATATCAGATAATGAAGCCTTTCATGCACCAAGAATCTTGCTAAGGTCAATTTATAGACAATTCCCATAGCATTATAATTTACAATAATTTGTAATAATTGTGGCTGTCTGTGAAGAATTGCCTTTGACTTCTGTAGAACCTATGAACAGTATCTCTCAGAAGTTAAGTATCTTGAGAACGCCATTTCATTTCTTAGTTTGATGAAAATGCGTTTCTTAATTCCATTTACTCCTGTTCACAAACAACAGGCTAACAAATAAACAAACAGATTTGAGTAGAAGCACTGACGCCTTAAATCGAACAAAACTGAAAAGTCAAGAGAAAAGAAAATATCGGAAGAACGCAATAAAAAGTATTTTAGCTCTTTTAGTGTTGGCGAAAAAGAGGGAAATCAGCTGGGCGAGTATTGGAGAGGGGTGAACAGTTAATTGGAAGAGTGAATTTTAACAATACAAAGAAAAGTCAAGGAAATTTCGTGATTGCAGTGGAAGAGGAGTACATTGTTTAATGAAATGGTGGAAACATATCTAGAACTAGAGAAAGAGGTGGTACACTTAGTGTCTGTTTCTCTTTCTCTCTCTCTCTCTCTCTCATATATGTATATATATATATATATATATATATATATATATATATATATATATATATATATATATATATATATATATATATATATACTGGGTGTTTTTGAAATTAGAGGCCCCCTCTAGAGCATAAACTAAAATTGATATGGACAAAAACAAAAGTAATTCAGAACAGGTATTTATTTAAGTTTCTCTCTGAGTATTTAATATTTTGTGTGGCCTTCATCTGCCTGTACCATAGCCTGCATTCTTAAGAGGTATGATTTCAGCAAATCACAAAAAAAGATGAGACTCAAACTCCATTTCCCTGAGCACTTCGGTCACCTCTCTTCGCAGGTCGTCAAGGCTTGGAATACCATCATAGTTCACTGTGCTCGCTTCAACACAATCCTTTAAGATACAACCAATGTTTTCACACACATTAAGGTCAGGGGAGCTACCTGGAAATTCACTTGATGAGAAGAAATCGATACCACTGTTTCAAAGCAGCTCCTGTGTCTAAAGAACCTTGAAACATGGTGCCTTATCATGCAAAAATGTGACTTCTTCAACAGATAACACATTTTCAGGATCTTTGAGGAAAGGAAATACTCTGCCAGTAAGCACAGTTTCTCTGGAGTATTTGCCATTCCATGACTGTCCTTTTTCTTGAATGATCCACATAAACCGTTTGGCTGTGAAACAGAGAAAAATTCCCTAACATTCAGGAAATTTCACAACTTGGCGATAGCACACGTCATCACTGATATCATCCAACTTTGCAGCCCAAATGATGTCATTTTATGATTTGGCTTCCTGACTGTGTAAATGACGAATTCATCTGATGAGGCAACATGGAGAAAGTCAGCTTCATCCCAATCTTTAAGAAATGAACCACAAAACCGTGCACGGTCTTCTGTCTGTTACTGGGTGATGTTGGGCTGCTGATAACATGAAATGGCTTGATACCAGATTTTTCCAACTCACCATATACAGCACTATAATTTCTCTTCTTTACCCTTTCTGTTTCTAGTTCAAGCGCCGATTTACATAAAGACTTTCTTGGTCTACCCACTGCCTCAGCTATGATGTCTTTTGACTCCTGAGAAAGGACTTCAGGCCTTCCAAGATTCTCACTCTTTTCACGATGACAGTCATATGGATTTTTGTTCCAGTTTCTTTTAACAAAGGATCCATCTCTTTTAATGTATATAGCTATCCAGGAACATGAAGGTTATAGCCTGGATTCGGTCAATCCATCTGATTTCCTCCTAGTTGTTAACCATGGCTGCATCTAATTCCGTCACTCAGTCTGAAAATACAAGAAATGTAAAATAAAAAATAGCTTAATAGAAACTTAAAATAATGTACTTGGAGACAGGCTATAGCAGAAAACTTCATAACTTTCCATTTGTTCTGTGGAGGGGGGCTCTAATTTCGAAACACCCGATATATATATATATATATATATATATATATATATATATATATATATATATATATATATATATATATATATATATATATATATATTTACAATTTGACCTTGGGAAATGCTTACTATGAGCCAGTTATAGACTCTAAATGAATGACTTCGTTACTTACCTCTATTTTTGTATAACATCTGACTACCGTGGATCCAGGAGATTGTAAAAAACAAGGAAAAATGGGGGATTTTATCTGAGCTGAGGGCTCTACTCACAAGGTATTTGAAAGTAAACACGTTAGGGTAAGTTTAAAATTACGTGTATTTACATGAAATGAAATATCACAAGATGATTTGGACTAATCAGGCATGCAAGGTTAATTATAACTGGGGAAACTTGAAAGTATATCCGTCAGTGTGAGGATGCTGACACAAGGCACAGTCAAGAGAGATTTCCACGGCTAAAGACCCTCTGTAAGGAGAGAGGTTCACGAATTAAAAGCCAGTAAGGACGCAATAAAATGTACATAGGATAAGGCGAGCACAGAGGGTGCCACGAAGCATTGAACACACGCTTTTATGTAATTATTTAAATACAGGCATTTACGCAACACTGACCTAACAAGGCAAGGTTGATATGGGAATACTGGCACTTAGAAATGGAAATATTTCGAGAATTAAAACAATGTGACTGACATGGAAGAACTTTTGCAACAGATCACTTTACCTTGTAGAGAAGGTGGCTTCAGCGAGAAATGGCGGCGGAGGAAGGGCTGGGTTTCACTGGTAAAAAATTCTGGTAGGGCATGCTCTCTGAAGGCGATGCGTCTTGCTGGCGTCCTGCGATGTGTCTCCCCCTCGCGTCCTACAGTTTGTCTCACGTTGTTTGTTGTTGCTTCAGATTTAGCTGGCCTTGTGCCAGCACGGGCTCTTGCTCCTAGAGCAGCCCGTAATCACGTTGTTTCCTCGGTCAGTCCCTTACATAACGTTGGTCAAGTGGCAGGAGGATACCTACAGGTAGATGGGGTTGGTTTCTACTATGACTAAGTACTAGGTGTGCAGGTCAGCTGTCCTTTTCCGTTAATCTCCCTTCTCAGCTCTTTCGTGTCTCTGGAAACAAAAGTCGCCCGCAGTCATATGTTCCAGAAGAGAAAGTTGAAAGATGATTAAAAGATTAAGATTAAGGGAGGGGCCTATATTCCTTTCGCCATTCCTTGTCAGGCAGTGCCCAAAATGTACTGTTGTATGTCAATCATTAAATGAAGCATTGGTGACTGGAATTCTTGGGAAATTACAATATATATATATATATATATATATATATATATATATATATATATATATATATGTGTGTGTGTGTGTGTGTGTGTGTGTGTATGTATGTATGTATATATATGTGTATATATATAATATGTATATGTATAAATATATATGTATATATATATATATATATATATATATATATATATATATATATATATATATATATATATATATATATATATATATATATATATATATATATATATAATCATTGGCACTTACCACTGCCTCACTTAAACTGCTGAATCGTGGATGAACACACTACACTGAAAGTTTCCATAACATTATCCGTTTTATACACAAGCACAGGATTACTAACAGTGTATCAACCTCCTTAAACAAGCTGCACCATACGTTCCTGTCTTCTCGTTTCCTGAATGATGAGGTCTCTCCTTTCCAATACCTCTTCTACTCCATCTAGCCATCCCTTTATAGGCCTTCCTCCCAAATCTTACGAATTGTAAACTCACGTCTCCAACTTGTCATTCTCTATTCTTTCTACGAGATAAAACATCTTAACACTAATTCTTCCTTTCATCTACACCTATCTTTTCCTTCTACACTCCTTTGCATCTTCACTTAATAAGATAAATATATATATATATATATATATATATATATATATATATATATATATATATATATATATATATATATATATATATATTATATATATCGTATATGTATATATATGTGGGTATCTATATATATACATATATATATACACATACATAATATATAATGTATATAATGTACATATAGCCTATATGTGTAAATATAATATATATATAAATATACATTCATACATGTATATACATATACTGTATATAAATGTATGTATATACATTCTTATATGTTTGTGTGTGTACGTGTGTGCTTGAACTCAACACTATTGTTTATTTCCTCTTTAGAGCTAACCCCTATTATAAACACACACACACACACACACACACACACACACACATATATATATATATATATATATATATATATATATATATATATATATATATGTGTGTGTGTGTGTGTGTGTGTGTGTGTGTGTGTGTGTGTGTGTGTGTGTGTGTATTACAATAAATCTGAAAAATTAGCAGCATACACGCGAAATAGTCATTGCCTTATCCTTTTGCTGGATATCCCTCAAAAGCAGGTAATTTTCTCTCTGAAAATGTTCATATTTGTTCAGGTTCTTGCGAATGAAATTAAAGATATTATTAGAACAGTTACAGAATAAAAGAGGGAGAAACCAACTTGAAATTGTCAGGTATTGGAAATTCAACCACAGTATTAGTGCAGATTGCACAGAGAAAATAAAGTTGTAAACCTGCAAATGTTATTAAGAAACTCAGAAAATGAATATGGGGTAATATCATTTTTCAGCAAAAAAACTGCGTTTTCAATTATATATACATTACAGAAACGACAATTACCTGCTGTATTTTAGTATATTCATGTTTTTAGTGGAATTTATTCTTCAACTTTTTCTTAATTCACAGATTTTTTTTTTAGTTTTTATTTTTAGAATTGACAATGGTACTGAATGCATGTAGTATTTTATGTAGTATTTTAAGAAACTGTAGTCGTAATAGACCACCAAACGACAGCTCTATCTTTGAATCCTATGCACCGATTATCTTAGTTATCTGCTATTGATTGTAAACATAGAACCACTAAACAAGTAAAAATGCGCCGAAGTTTTTTCGGCGCAATCGAGTTTTCTGTACAGCCGCTACAGCGTATAATCAAGGCCACCGAAAATAGATCTATCTTTCGGTGGTCTCGGTATAAAGCTGTATGACCCGCGGCCCATGAAACTATAACCACGGCCCGGTGGTGGCCTATCCTATATCGTTGCTAGAAGCACGATTACGGCTAATTTTAACCATAAATAAAATAAAAACTACTGAGGCTAGAGGGCTGCAATTTGGTATGTTTGATGGTGGATGATCAACATAATTTGCAGCCCTCTACCGTTAGTAGTTTTTAAGATCCGAGGGCGGACCGATAGACAGACAAAACCGGGACAGTACTTTTCTTTTCAGAAAACTACAATACAGCTAATCTATTTTACTCGGCCGTTTAATTATAAAGAACTTATTATAAAGAACCTCTTCTCTGAACCCATACCTAATAACAGAAACAGAAACTATTCACCTACCTTGACCTACTCTGCACCAATTTTTTTTTTTTTTTTCTGAGATAGGACAGTTAGGGCAAAGATCCAAATAGAATATCATATGATTTATAAGAATGTCGCTTAAGGTACTTTCTGCTGAAATAGCAAAAAAGAAAAAAATATCGAAATTTCTTCTTAACCTCAAAGCATTTGAAAAACATATTTGCCGCTTCAAAGCCCATAGCTTATTAACGCCAGTCTAAGAAACCAACGAGTCTTTGTCGTTTTTCATTTTGACAAAGCAATATTATATTAAATTGGAAAACAAATGGTGCTGGATGTTGCAACTAAAGTAAGCAGCTGAATTACAAATGGCATTAATAAAAAGGCCTGTCCTTTTCATTACAGTGCTCGCTACGGTTGCCGAAAAGTTGTAATATTATACTGTACATATACAAATAACTGGAGGCCATACTTTTGCTTTCTGATAGCCAACGCCCATTGGACTAAAGGATATGTCAAGCTTTCCCCCTCATAACTTTAATATCTGGGATCCCCTGTAGGGAGTAGTGCCATCAGTGCTCCTCAAGCAGTGCACTGTAGGCATTACTTAAGGCTCTTTGTAGTGCCCCTTCGACCCCTGGCTGCAACCCCTTTTATTCCTTTTACTATACTTCGGTTTACATTCTCTTTCTTGCATCTTGCTTACCACCCTCTCCTAACAATTGTCTCATAGTGCAACTGCCAGGTTTTCCTCCTGTTACACCTTTCAACCCCCCTTTACTCTCAGTTTCCATTTCAGCGCTGAATGGCCTTATAGATCCCAGCGCTTGGCCTTTGAACTAAATTTTATATTCCAGTTCCAATTCAAATGTCTGACCAAAGTCTTCAGGTCCAGACCAATAGGGCAATCTATGACGAGTCTCTTGTCCTGATGATGGTATGTCTAACCCACTCTCTTTTCTCTATTTCTGACTTTCCGTCTCTCAGGGGATGATATTGCTGATAATTCTCTCTCTCTCTCTCTCTCTCTCTCTCTCTCTCTCTCTCTCTCTCTCTCTCTCTCTCTCTCTCTCTCTCTCGTCTCTCATGTAAACATCACTCTGTCTCTCTTGCATACAAAATGCACACAGTGAAGTTCTCTTGGCACACAGTCGTTCATGGCCGTCCTCTCCTCTCTCTCTCTCTCTCTCTCTCTCTCTCTCTCTCTCTCTCTCTCTCTCTCTCTCTCATACACAAACATGCATATGACTTTCTTCGCCCAAGAAATTCTCTCTCTCTCTCTCTCTCTCTCTCTCTCTCTCTCTCAGCCATGTTAACATCACTCCGTCTCTCTTGCATACAAGCACACAGTCAAGTTCATGGCCGTTCTCTCTCTCTCTCTCGCTCTCTCTCTCGGTCCTTCTACAAACTTTCTCTCTTATACTCAGACACACACATATACACGCACATGACTGTCTTCCCCAAGAAATTCTCTCTCTCTCTCTCTCTCTCTCTCTCTCTCTCTCTCTCTCTCTCTCTCTCTCTCTCTCTCTCTCTCTCCGCCCTTCGATCACTCGGGAAGAAAAGAGGGGAAAAAAAGAGAAAATCCTATCGAGTTTCAGGTATCATATACATACTTTACCGGCTAAAGGATGCAGATCATAGACCCGCTTCCGAACTCTATTTCGTTTACCCGAGAGCTTATCGAACACCGCTAAGGCCCTTTGAAGGCGCAGCCAAGACTTCAAAACGTTTTTCCCGAGGAGGATCTCGGTTCCTGCGGGGGGTTCCCCGGACTCCGAAGAGGATCTTACCTATTGGGGAGGGGGAGAGGGATATGTCTACCCATAAGGGGATCTGTGGGCGGGGGGCCAAGCTTACTTCCTTGGGGGCAGCCACCACCCATAACCCTTGCATGAAATTCGGAGACCCTCACGCTGCGTGGTCTAGTCTCAGTTGTTTGATTATCGATTTGTGATATAAAATCTTTTTCCTGTTTTTCCATTTTTAGTCTGTTTTCGCATTCACAGTTTTTATCTAGTATATTATTCGTGTTTCTGTTTACTTTTTGCAGTTAGGTGCTATGTTTACCTATAAGTAAATAAGTCAGAATTCTGTATCTACTCCTGTGTTCATGGCTTATAGCATTGCTTCCTTCAGGACGTAGGTCTGTGGCTTCCTTTATGATCAGTCACCATAAATAATTCTCTCTTGTCCTTTTTAATTTTCTGTAAAAGAAAACTATTGTGTCGGCTTTGTCTGTCCGTCCGCACTTTTTCTGTCCGCTCTCGGATCTTACAAACTACTGAGTGCTAGAGGGTTGCAAATTGGTATGTTGATCATCCACCCACCAGTCGTCATCAAACATACCAAATTGCAGTCCTTTAGCCTGATTAGTTTTTATTTCATTTAAGATTAAAGTTACCCATAATCGTGCATCTGGCAAAGATATAAGACACGCCACCACCGGGCCGTGGTGAAAGTTTCTTGGGCCGCGGCTCATACACCATTATACCCAGACCACTGCAAGATAGATCTATTTTCGGTGGCCTTGATTATACTTTGTACGGAAAACTCGATTTCGCCGAAGAAACTTAGGCGCAATTTTTACTTGTTTTAGTTTTGTTCGGGCCTGGGCTTTAAAGGGGCGGTATACTGCCAATCTTCTTGGCCTGGCTTCATAAAATATGAACAACAATTACACTTTTACCCATGTTTATATAATTTACAGCAGTTCCCCTCATTTGTGATATATTTAAATTTTTCAGTTCAACAATGGCTGAAAATTTATTTATGTTTGAAACATTTGCGGCAAAATGTAACACACTGGCTCTTCTGTAGGGATGTGAATAAAGGTATCTTTTCATTGCCCAATTCGTAGGTCCTGTAATGACTAATAAAAGAACGCTTAAACATTTAAATCGTGAATGGAAGAGCATAATAAGTGGCTACTCGAAAAGGAAATTGTTAAACTGTTTAATCAGGAAGAGAAATTTGGAAAGGAAAAGACCAACGAAGTAAGTTTGTTTTTTTCCATTTTTGATTCGTGAACGCAGATAAGCTCAAGAGAAAAAGACATAACTGATCATTTTGTAATCTTAAACAAGAACAGATCAAAATTCTCATAAAGCACAGGAGAAAGAAGTAGAGTCCCAGGTTATAAAATATTCCGTTAATAGGAGTTCTGGCCTGGCATATATATATATATATATATATATATATATATATATATATATATATATATATATATATATATATATATATATATATTTGTATGTAAATGTGTATGTGTGTGTGTGTGTGTATGTATTTATATATATAAATGTATATATATAATATTTAAATAATATATCGAACCCAAGAAGAGAAACCCGAAAGAAAAATACTATGTTGTATATCAGTATAATTTTTCACATTATTGCGTAGTTTATGATATATATATATATATTGTTATATATATATTTATGATATATATATATATATATATATATATATATATATATATATATATAAGCATATACATATATTTACATACATCAATAAATATATGTAATATCTGAATATATATAAAATTATATGAAAATACGCAATAGGGTATATACAATCAGAAAGCTACAAACGTTTTTTCCAATTTAAATAATTTCTTTATAGCTTTCAAGAGAGGGTATAAGTGTCGAACCCAACAAGAGAAACCCGAAAGAAAAATACTATGTTGTATATCAGTATAATTTTCCACATTATTGGGGTCAACTGTACAGTAATTTACGTATATTTTATGATATATATATATATATATATATATATATATATATATATATCTATATATATATATATATATATATATATATATATATATATTTATATATATATATATATATATATATATGTATATATATATATACACACGTAAAGTATATATACTGTATGTAGCCTACATACAAATCTTGAACGCATAATTGTTATACATAGGTATCAAAATTAGATAACATATAGTATATACATAAATATATATATATATATATATATATATATATATATATATATATATATATATATATATATATATATATATATATATTGCAAACAAGCATTAACGATCATCTACTTTGCTTTCGAGAAATGCGCAACAAAGCATAAATGTAGATAGAAAAATGGCAACAACAAAGATAGGAAAAATTCCACAGAAAATTCTTTGCAAAATTCTAGTAAGGTTTGTTTATTCATACATCGCGAACCGCCTCGGGTACATAAATGCTGAATGTGCATATTTCTTGAAGGAAAAATGAAAAAGAACGAGATATGAAATATCAATTCCTTATGTACATTTCAGTCAATATTTTCCTTCTTCACTTCTTCAGTCTTATTTATTTATTTATTTATTTTATTTTTTATTTTTTTCTATTTGTTTATTACTTATTTATTTATTTTCTTTATTTACTCATTAACTCTTATGATGGTGAAGAGATCTAGACAGGCTTGGCTATCCGGGCCAAGCAAATTCCTTCCAAAATTGACTGATTGCATTGCGTGGGCTGGCGTTGCAACAATTATGATTCTGAAGCTACAGCAGTCTCCTTTTAATATAGCCACCATGAGCATAAAGGAGCTATTAAATCTTTTAAGGCCGATTACTTCGTAATGTGTGTAATCGAATGCCGACCACTTATTTATTCATATTTCATTATTCATGATAATTCTTCATTAAGATAGCGTACTTTCTTGATGTTCCTTCATTCAGAACACTTAATTTCTTAGCTATACTGCGCGTCACTTCGTAATTATCCTTCATTTGCAATATGTTATTTCGTAATATTCATCAACGAAACATCACTCCTTATTCATCTTTCAGTCAAACACATAAGTTCACAATCATCTTTCAATCTAAATACGTTATTACTCTATAGTATATATATATATATATATATATATATATATATATATATATATATATATATATATATATATATATATATATATATATTTATATATATATATATATATATATATATATATATGTGTGTGTATATATATATATATATATATATATATATATATATATATATATATATATATACACTCAAATATTAAGCCACAAATATCGTTTAATATCCAGTTCACTATACCTCGGGGAAAACTGACACCCTAAGAAAATTGTAATTGGTAAGTGCTTCATCCACTGCAGAATTCGAACTGTTGCCCGGTTTAGAAACAACAATACTCAGTGACTTGATGAACTTATCAGTCATAGTTCCCCGTGGGTGTATGTTATTCCCGAAGTATAGTGAATTGTTTATGAAACGACATTTGTGGCCTGACATTTGTGAATATAAGAAGGTCACGCGTGTGTAGGTGATTGAAATTTATTATAAATGTGTATGTGTGTGTGTTTATGCGAATGTGTGTGTTCGTGTCTGTGCGTAAGTGCTAGTATGTCTGTGGTTTGGTACTTGGGTGTAAGTGTATGTGGCCTCCCGTAAAGTAATTTTTCATATCGCTTTCGCATGACAGCATTTACCCAAATCTTCTAAGCATGGCGTGCGTGTATTTCTAGGAGACGTCTCCATTGGTCTCAGACACCCTAGATCTGCTGTTGAGAACTACTCTCTCTCTCTCTCTCTCTCTCTCTCTCTCTCTCTCTCTCTCTCAACGAAAATTGTCAAGGATGATAACGGAAGACGTTCATTTTCATCTGACGCCCAAGTTTTCTAATAAAGCCCTTACGATGTAGGTACAGTACGTGAATTGT
>NC_089793.1:32434451-32436951 GCF_040412425.1 Macrobrachium rosenbergii | reverse complement strand
AAAGGATTTCAGATTTTGCCTCTTTTCTTGCTGAATGCACACAGGCTTCTTCATCAGGCTGATTTTGACTCAGGCTACACGCAATTGCACAAATATATATATTTATATTCTTATTCTAATGCACGGCTCTGCATTGTTGTGTGTATACACACACACACACACACACACATATATATATATATATATATATATGTATATATATATATATATATATATATGTGTGTGTGTGTGTGTATGTGTATTTGTCTTTACACACTCTTGATTTTTTTATAATCACACATATTTAGTCACAAAAATCGTTTAATATTGATTTCACTATATCTTGGGAACGCTTTATACCCATATATTTGTGGCTTGATATTTGGATTATATATATTATATATATATATATATATATATATATATATATATATATATATATATATATATATGTATGTGTGTGTGTGTGTGTGTGTATAATGTGTGTGTGTGTATTATTTGAATGTATGTTTGTGTCAGTGTCTGTCTGATTGTGTGCTTATGGCTAACAATGAACATTGCATGCTAATCTCTGCAGCAGTGGAATGCAAGAGATAATATATATAAGTATAATTCGCGAAAAACGAACGATGGGAAAACTGAAATTTTCACCGTGGGACGAATACAGTGATCGTTAAGATGTTTCCTACAAAAACATTGCGGATTAATGAATCACTGATTGTTCATCTGGTCTGAAAGTAAGGTGTCAACATCTCTTGAATGGTGTCTTAGTTTTTGGATTATTTATTAAGCTACCAAACTTTGAAGTCAAAGAGGTGTGCTAGCTGTTACAGAGCTCGTATTATTTGCATGAAAGGGCAACTAAGCCTGCCATGGCTGGGGTTGTATCGAAGGCGTGAGTAAGAGGCTGCGTCTACAAACTTACTAATTTATTCAAACAACAGACAGACAGGTCAATAGCTCTGATACATTCAACATAGCGTTAATATGAATGATAATATATGTACAAAGGATGCGTGACATCTGCTGTGTTTCTTGTATGCTTGTACTTGGCGCGCAGAGAAATTCGTTGTGAGGAGATTAGCCGACCAGGTAAGATGAACGGTGTGTGAGTCCGTGTGGGACCCTACAGGGTATTTATGAGCCACATATGCCACGTATTATGTTCTTTAAGACAATCTTAAAATGACGTACTAAACATAAATGCCTAATACAATACGTACTCGAGAAAAAAAGGATTAAATTTCGATTCTGAGTAGACATAGTCTTTACCCATAAAAAAAACTCCAGTCAGATCATTTTTTGTAGAATCTGCGAAGTTTATTTTATTAAACTACCCTTGTTTGCTCAATTAAGTAGACAGGTTTTACAGGCCATTATAAACTGAGTGTTACTGCGTACCGCAATGTAATGTCCAGAACTTTTCCCTATACTGGTGTCAGTTACATATAATGTACATACACACACACACACACACACACATATATATATATATATATATATATATATATATATATATATATATATATATATATATATTATATATATATATATATATATATATATATATATATATATATATATATATATATATATATGCATATATATGTATGCTCCAGCCAGACCCGAAAATGCATTCTTATTCAAAACGACTTCATAAGGAAGAACAAAGGTAACAATACTTAGGTGATTCGAATCCTTAATCACCGCTGACTGCCAGATGAAAGGCAAAAGTTTGGGCGATAAATTGGCAAACGACCTTATTTCTCGAGGTTCAATGCCTTCGGATAATTGAGTGTCCCATGGAAGTGATGAATTGAGCAGACTTTGGGGCGAGAGAGAGAGAAGAGGGAGAGAGAATGAGAATCTGTTATTTAAAGGAACAGTTATGTATCTTTTAAGTAATGGGGCTGAAGAGCACTTTTCCTCCTCCCCTCCTTTTACTCTCTCTCTCTCTCTCTCTCTCTCTCTCCCTCTCTCTCTCTCTCTCTCTCTCTCTCTCAGGACATTAAGATGTGTATGATTTTTGAAAACACTCTGTCTCCTCAACAATAAGACTTTGTAAAGTAGTAATATAGGTCTCTCTCTCTCTCTCTCTCTCTCTCTCTCTCTCTCTCTCTCTCTCTCTCTCTACAGTATTAAGATGTTCATGTTTTGTGAAAGCTTAAGCTCTCTCTCGTGACAGAAAGACTTTTATATTAATTTAAAGGCTCTCTCTCTCTCTCTCTCTCTCTCTCTCTCTCTCTCTCTCTCTCTCTCTCTCTCTCTCTCTCTCACGGTATTAAGATGTTCATGTTTTTGTGAAGCTTAACTCTCTCTCTCCCGTGACAGAAAGACTTTTATATTAATTTAAAGGCTCTCTCTCTCTCTCTCTCTCTCCTCTCTCTCTCTCTCTCTCTCTCTCTCTCTCTCCCTCTCTCTCAAGGTATTAAGATGTTCATGTTTTGTGAAACAGCTCTCTCTCTCTCTCATGTAGAAAGACTTTTTATATTAATTTAAAGGCTCTCTCTCTCTCTCTCTC
>NC_089793.1:32386951-32429451 GCF_040412425.1 Macrobrachium rosenbergii | reverse complement strand
ACAATAGCTATCCTTTATATATATATACCTATAATATATTTTTATATATGTTATGGTTATGTATATGTAGTCCTGATTCCTCGTATCGCTGGTTAGTATATATATATATATATATATATATATATATATATATATATATTATATATTTATATATATATATATATATATTTATATATATATATATATATATATATATATATATATATATATATATATTATAAATTTTATATTAGCAGTTCGACCTCTCTTCCTTGCTTTAATCGAATGTCAAAAGATTTATCTTTGTTAAAGTAAGAGGGAATACCATGTAGGAAAAAGCAAGTGAGCAGGAGTTGTTTTGAATAGATCCCAACTGTCAAAAGGGGTAGGAATTTTAGTTTAGAAGGATATTAGATAGGATAGGTTTTGCTAGGACCAACCTTATACAGACTGTACCTTAAGCTGACTTTTCTATAACCTTTGTACTGGCGAGTTTTTTGTCATTTTTCAGATGCTACCTGCCCATGCCAAGGTGGTTTGGGGGTGTTGAAGTTTGAAACAAACACCCAAGCCCCTGACCCAGCTTCGAGAGAGTCTTAAAGCAGCCTTCGTAGAGGAAAGAAGTATATCGGGCGTCTCTCACAGCCTGCTTTGTTCTCCCCCCTTTGTTGAACAGCCGGGGAAATTGCCATTTCAACGGACCCAGAGGCTTTTGAAGCACATGATCACTGCATTATCTATTCCAGCGAATTGTGCACTCCTTGGACCTGGCCACCCTCTTGTTTGGAAAAGAATTAGTATCCTTGATACCAAGAACCTCAACTCACGAGCTTGCAGTAATTTGCCTTATAGAAGCGTCACAAGAGTCCCCGAGCTGTTGCGTTATTTACACTTTATATTGAAATCTTTCATGTCCGAAGTGGGATGAAGTCGGAGCTCTTTTTAGCTTCCGTAAGAAAGCAGTTCACACTTTATTTTACTTTGTTGAAACTAGTTGTTTAAGTAATGTTGCTGATTTAATTCATGTGTTTCAGAATAAATCTTTATATTCAGTAACTCTAGTCTCAACTGGCAACCTTATCTAATTATGTTGATTATCTGTCTTTTTTAGGTAACTTTGAGCCTTAATTGACAGGATTGCGTGGGTCTTAGGTAAAGCAAGGCAGTATAAATCACAGTAATTAATAATTAAACTCATCAGCTGAAGGACCCACATATCAGTGGCGTTACCTTGCCAAGACCTCTGTAGTTAATTAATTAGCTTATGCTAGCTATCTCACAAGGATAAAGGACTTGGAATCAGGTTAAATACGAATTAATTAAAAGTTAAAAGTCAGAGCAAATTAATTTCATGCAAAATTCTCCCAAACAATGATACAGGCCAAGTTAAGTAATATTAATAATACCAGTGTTATAATAATAAGAAGAGTAGGTAGGAAAGTGTGCAGTAAATGAATGCGTTTACAATTTACAAATAGGAAGGGAAAAAAGATACCGAGCCACAGCCACCTACCAGTCAAGGTCATGATAAGTTACCATGTCAAGATTTAATATTTTGCTATTCGCCGGCCAGTGATTAACGCATGATATTAGATTTTTGAACTCGTTAGCTATTGCATGACAGTATTGGGAGGGCTTGTACCTAGGGCTTCTCGCATAAGATAGGACGGACAGTTTACAAGTCCATAGGACATTTCTTGCAAAGCAACAAGCGGAAACCCTAGAGAGAAGGCCACCGATCCAGCATCACGAAGAGCATTACTTCCCCTCATGCGAAATTATATTAAATTTCTTTTCCATTAATATCGCAAATGAACTGTATCAGTTCATTTGCCTTTTACATTAACGTAAGTCAGGCCAGTAAGGACGTCAGTGTCCATTCCTTTGTATCGCGAAGGGCTCTGCAGGGAGCATGGCAGCCTAGGGTAGGAATTAATTACGACGTCGGGAAAGAAAAAAAGGGAAATCATAACCAATTTGTTTTCTATCTTCATAACGTGAAATAACTCGCATTTGTGGCATTTTAACTTAAAACTTGCATTCCCACATAAGCTTCATTCATTTTGTAAGAGGAATTCGAGTGTTTTGTTCTTTTGTTTTGGAATAAGATCGCCCACAAATAAAGGAAGATTTTGGTTTTACTCTATCAAGCGGCGTTCCTAAACAAGATCGCTTTAGCCCTCAGCTGTAAGGTCATGTGATTCGTCCACCATCTCATGGGTTGGCCAACCAGACAATAGCCGCCGCCATTTTGAGCACTGTGTGGGTATAAATAAGTTGTTGTCTACCTGTGTGATGTCACGAATAACGTCTGCCTCATATGCTCGACTTAGCAGACTACTTTGTCTCGCGCTTCACCCTACTCACAAATCTTAGGAAAAAATATACGTCAATTAAAGAGAAAACTAGGTATAGGATTTTATGCAACAGGTAAAAGAAAGTCAATAATTTAGTCAGGGAATAATTTATTTAGGTAATGTAGCAAAAGTTCCTACACAAATATACACTTTTGCAGGGAATTATATGAAAGAAACAAAAAAAAAAAGAAACTCAGGATAAGTTAACAATACTTACCAGTGGAAGACTTAAAGAATATTACCAAGAATTACTAAGAGCAATGGAAATAGGGCACGCTAAGATTGGCAAGCAACCCATTACCTAAAATAGCCAAAGTAGTCAGTAATTCAAGAGAAGAAACCCTGCTAGTGTTCATTAACAATTTTCCTTATTTACTCAGGCAGTGCGAACTTCGCTTACTGGATACTTCTCTCTCTCTCTCTCTCTCTCTCTCTCTCTCTCTCTCTCTCTCTCTCTCTCTCTCTCTCTCTCTCTCTCTCTCTCTTCCATTTCTTTTATCCATTTACATAAGCTTTTAAGATAACCCAGAAGTGTACGTGCACCGTCTTCACTGAAAGAGTGGGCCGGCATAGGAATAATTAATCAAAATAAACTAAAATAAATAAATAAACTTAAGATTAACCACAGTTATTGAAACTGTCTGCCACGAGTGGGGTCTTTTATCCAGACTAAAGCATAAAAGCTTTCCTCCCTCTGCATGAAAGGAAGTAGCACAGCTGGTACTAGGAACTAGTCACCCATGAGGGCCAAAACAACCAGAATTGATTTTTCTTTTCCACAATGCCACTAATCTGAGGCACTGTCCCAAACTGAAGTGCTTACCTATCTGTTTCTTCTTACCTTCCCTTTTTCTCCTACTTATTAGTGGCTCTCTGCTTGGGCAGAGTGCATTTTCCCCTTAGTACAATTAGTTGTACTCCAAAAGAGTGTTGATTCCTAGGAAGACACTGGCACCATAGTGCCACCAAAGACAAAAGCCCTTTGTGACTACACAGGCTACACCTGTACCTAGAAATACAGAGTGCCATAAATGTGACCTTTGCACGGCACACTCAGCCACAGTGCCACCTTATTGAAAAGGTGCCACACCACTAGAGTGTCACCCAAATCTGAGGGACACTTCCCCAATTCCAAAGTACATCCACTCATCCCACAAGGAGACGCCCTTACCTACCAGAACCATGGTGACAGAACGTTACAGAACCTTCATGGATCTGGGGGAGGAGGTAGGCCTCATGGGACAAGAACTCACCAAGTGGGTCAAGGAGCGGCTGGATGACTTGGCCAAGCAAGAGAGGGAAGAAAGAGTGGAACAGCGGAAGGAAAAAGAGGAACAGAGGAAGTATGCTGAAGAGCAGGAAGTGTGAAGCAGAACAGAGGAAGTATGAAGTAGAACAGAGGGAGTATGCTGAAGAACAGTGGAAGTATGAAGAAGAACAGAGGCAGCTGGAAGATGCAAGAGAAAAGAAGAGAAGACAGCATGAGTTAGCCCTCAAAGAAAAGGAGCTCAAGCTGGAGAAGGCAAGAAAGGAAAGTGCTGAGGCTATGGCTATCCAACAAGCTTCCAACCCCACACCTGCTGCACCAAATGCTCCAATCTCAAGCATTAATTCCCTAGTCCCCAAGTGGACTGAGGAAGACCCAGAAGCATGGTTGGAGGAAATAGAGTCACTCTTTGAAAACTACAACACCACTGAGACAGAGAGGGCCTTGGTACTTGCCAAGCACATGGAAGGTAAAGCTAAGGCAGCCCTCCTCTCACTGGAGAAGAGTCAAAAAGGCAACATGGCGGAAGTTCATAGAGTCATAACAAATGCCTGCAAAATAACCATGGAGAAATGGAGACAGTGGTTCTGAGGCCTTGGCAAGGCAGTTGGCTGGTCCTGGACTGAATGGGCCTGTCACAAAACCCAGGCCGGTACACGCTGGTTCAACTCCCTGTTGTGCATTACATTCAAGGACCTATTCGATCAGACTATGCTGGAGGATCTTTTCCAATGTAAGCCTGCCCTTGCTGTGTATCTAAATGACAAGCAGCCCACAACGCTTATGGGAGCCTGCCATATGGCCAGTTCATGGTAAACCTACGACCAGTCCTACAGCACATCTCAAGGTGCATAGTGTCACCCAGGTACCCCACAGGCTGACTCGCCCAAAGAACGGCCTACCTAGCAAACGTACATGCACCCACTGTAAGAAGGTGGGGCACACTGAATCTGATTGCCACTACAAGTTGGGCAACAATAAGTCATCTCCTACCAATAACCAGAACTCCTCTCCCTCTACTTCCTCTAAACCCTCTCCACCAACAGTCACTGCAGGTAACTGAGCCCCCCAAAAAGGCTCTTACCAATCCTGTGGTGCTGCCAGCCACTATAGTGCTGGACATCTGGCCTGCCCAAATCATGTCCAAGCCACCAAGTTCGTCAACTTGATAAGCACCTCATTCTCCACAGCTGGGCTGCAGAAGATACCTCACCCCAAGAGGCTGGATACCCGGTTCATCTCAGTGGCACCCCTTGATGGCTCTAGCCTGCCCATGGCCCTGCCAGTCACAGTAGACACTACACCCGATGTTAGCCTGATTGCCAGGCCACAAGTGCCAGCCAGCACCACGGTTGATGAACAAACTCGGTGGGAGGTGAAATGGGTAGAGGACCACACCAAAACCATTCCCGCAGTCAAGCTTCAGGTCATGACACCTTGGGGCACGCTGCCTCACCGTCTTGGCATGGTGAGTGGAATGAGGCCCAAAGTGGACTTCCTGTTGGGCTGGGACCTCCTCTGGGGAAGCCTTCTCCAACACCACTTCGCAGCCTTGCTACCTCCGCAATGGAAGCCCCGGCTGTAGGATCACCAATCCAGAGCACAGCCACTTTCACTGGCATGCCGAAGTGGTCAGCGGAAGGGGCACACACAAAGCAATTCCAGGCCTAGTCCTCCTTCTCCACGAAAGGATGGCCAGCAATGGAGTCCTCCCTCTCCATGAAAGGACACTCAAGGGAAGCAGTACCGCTGCAGTGCTGCAAGAGGACAGGCCACTCTACTAATTGGGAGGGCTGCACAAATAAGCAACGTCCAGCGAATGCCCCAAATCAAGAATCGCCAAGAGGCTCTGACATCCAGCTGTGACAGGAATCTCTGTCTCAGCCCAACTCAAGCTATCCGCAAGGTATTGCACCTCTGGATCCCTCGTCAGGCATGCCTGACCATCAGTCTCTGCTAGTGCCACTTGCGAGCTCTGAGCAGTGCCATACTCCATCCATCTCAGACATTGAGCCACCACAAGAATTGGGCCCTGTGCCAGACCCAGATCATGAGACGGATCCTCCTACGGGAGATTCAGGAACCTTCACACCCTTAATTCTAGCAACATGTAAGCCTCCGGCACCCGACACTTCTTCTTCACCAACTCCGTTCCCAGAGGATGAACCTCTGATGGATCAAACTGCTACACCTTCTCACAGAGACCAGGAACTGACCTCCCCAGATGCAGAGATTGAGACCACTCTTATTCTGGTTGTTGCAGCAGCCTAAGTAAGGGCCTCTCCCGTAGCCTCTGAGGTTACCCCTGACTTCGCGCCCACTAGCCCTTCTGGCCTTTCCCCAGAGTCGGTGCCCTTATCACCTCCTAGGACTGCCACAGATAGGCCTTGGAGGAACCCGAAGAAGAAGAAGAAAGGGCAGAAGAGAGCCAAGTAGTTGCAAGAGCCACAAGCTCACCTTGGCACTCGAGCCTCCTTGGAACAGGGCCTTTGCATCTCAGAGTGATCCAGGTGCCCGTGCAGAGGAGGTAGCCAACATGATCTCTGCCTTAGTACCAGCCTAGAGCAGCAGTAACAACGTAAATATAATTTGTGAAGCCAGTAATTGTAACTATTGTGAATGGAGCCACCGAGCTCATGACACGCATGGCATAATACCTCAGTTGAGGAAAGCATTTTCCATATTATAAAAAAACTCATTTAAAGAACTTATATCTTTGTTTACTGTATCTTTGTTTACTGTGATTGCAAATTCTGGTGTAAGACATTGTATACTTCTAAGAATATTGTAACTTAGCTAGTTCATTGTCATTTACATTGGTGCTACAGCAGTGTTCTAATAGGTTATGTCATAAAAAATACAAATGAATGTATCATTTGGCTAGGACAGAATATCACGATCATCAAAGGTAGCAAGTAAACATCCGAGGCAATCTTTAAGTAGTGTTAGGATTCTGTAGAAAGCAATGACAGCTCACATCCCATTCTAGAATGTGATCCAGCTAGTTACATTGCAAGGGCAAATTCAGGGGAAAGAGTAAAGTAATCAGAGGCGAATAGCTTATTTAGTACAGACCTTCATTCCCAAAGAGAGTGAAGGCTTTTTTAAGTGGAAAGTTTATTATAAATATTATATTAGGAGTTCAAACCTGTTCGTTGATTTAATCGAATGTCAAAAGATTACCCTGTTGAACTAAGAAGGAATATCATGTAGGAAGAAGCAAGCTTAGCAGGAGTGTTTCAAATAGAATCATCCGTCAAAAGGGGTAGGAATTTAGTTAGAAGGACACAGATAGATAGGTTTCATGAAATTTCAACCAGATAGACTGTACCTTAAGCTGACTTTTCTATAACCTTTGAACTGGCTAGTTTTTTGTCTTTTTCAGATGCTACCTGCTCCCACGCCGAGGCGGTTTTGGGGAGGAGTTTGAAACAAACGCCCAAGCCCCTTACCCAGCTTCGAGAGAGTCTTAAAGCAGCCTTCATAGAGGAAAGAAGTATATCGGACATCTCTCACAGCCCACTTTGTTCTCCCCCCCCTTTGTCGAACAGCTGGGGAAATTGCCATTTCAACAGACCCAGGGGCTTTTGATGAACGTGATCACTGCATTATCTATTCCAGCGAATTGTGCACGCCTTTGACCTGGCCACTTTATTTTACTTTGTTGAAACTAGTTGTTTAAGTAATGTTGCTGATTTAATTCATGTGTTTCAGAATAAATCTTTATATTCAGTAACTCTAGTCTCAACTGGCGACCTGATCTAATTATGTTGATTATCTGTCTTTAGGTAACTTTCAGCCCAATTGACAGGATTATGGGTCCTAGGTAAAGCAAGGCAATTTAAATCAGCAGTAATGAATAATTAAACTCATCAGGACCCACATATTATATATATATATATATATATACATATATATATATATATATATATATATATATATAATATATATATATGTATATATGTATGTATGCATGTATGTATATATATATATATATATATATATATATATATATATATATATATATATATATATTTATATTTATATATATATATATATATAATGTGTGTGTATATGTGTTTGTATTTATGTATGTATGTATATGTGTATATATGTTGTGTGTTTGTATATATATACATATATTTATTTTATATTTATATTTATATATATATATATATATATATATATAGTATATATTTATATTTATATATATATATATGAATATATATATACACAGTATGTGTGTATATATACATGTATATTTATATATACATAGATCGATAGCTAGATAGACAGACAGACAGATATTTATTACGAATTTCTCCATTTTGCATTACACGCTGAAGACAATAAGCTTGACTGCATTATTAATCATAAATGTCAGCATAGAAAGCTCCCCCTTTCGGAAAGAAATGGCAGCAAAAATGACCAAAATAAACAAAAAAAAATCTCTTTTATCAAAGAGATCTCAGGCGAACCGTAACACTGACTCCGTCTCAACATAATCCTTGTATTTACACATTTGACGTTAAAAAGAGGATTCTTGTGTGCTGAAGAACCGAGAAGGTTCTGCTTGTTTTTCTATCTGCTCTTCTTCTTTTGTCCCGAGTCATGAAGAGAATTCAGTAAGAATCCTTATGGCAGAGGATGCGACGTCCAAAATCTCTCTCTCTCTCTCTCTCTCTCTCTCTCTCTCTCTCTCTCTCTCTCTCTCTCTCTCTCTCTCTCTCTCTCTCTATTTCCTTTTAGTGTTTGTGCGCTCATATATTTTTTCACGCATGCGTGTTTGTGCGTGCGTCGCTATGCTCAAATGAATAAGGAACAGAAAAAAAGGAAAAAGAACGAGAAGATGCTGAGGCTTCATCTCTGTAAGTGCGGGGTTTAGTGTTTGGACATTAGAGTGTGAAGATCCCTGACGCTAGAGAGAGAGAGAGAGAGAGAGAGAAGAGAGAGAGAGAGAGAGAAAGGAGTGAGGGAGATAGGGAGAGTCTGTCTCTGGTATTTGCTTTTGAAAATCAACAAGCAAGAACCTGGAAAAGTTTTCCTGGAATGTCTTCTAGCCATGCCACCACTCCCTCCTCCCTCCCCTCCTCCTTACCTCCCTCCCCCTTCCTCCCTCCCCTCCGGCCACCTGTACTAAATCCCCACCCCCACCTCCAGTCGCAAAGAGGCAAGGGAGTGCCTTTCAGAAGATTAGGAAAAGATGTTTTTCTTTTTGTATTGTTTTTGTTGTTGCTCCATTTTCCTGTTTCGTACTTGCTGTTGTTTGACTTTTGTTGTTCCAAATACTAAAAATGAAAGCAAATGTTTGGTGAAATGATGTGTGACAAATCGAAAAGGCGAAACAAGATAGGAGCCAGATGAGGTACATTACAGCGCAAGATCAAAGCACTGAAATAAGATTACGAAAAAAATTACTCAGACTGTTCAATTATTGTCAGTAACGCCAAAACTAATTGGTTTTCGATTGCAATAACGGTAATACGATGAAGACACGGTGATACTTGCCTGGGTGGGTTACTAAAACTAATTAATGATTGGCAGAGGGTGATAAACTGGATCAGTGATTGAACCAGGTGCTGAGGTGTAATCCCGTTCAGGCCCGGTCACACTAACTTTAATTATCTTTGGCTGAAGTATTATCGGAGAACCAATCATTGACTTGGGTTCTGAAACTGGATTTATCATCAGATTTGTACCTCCGAGACGATGATTGTATTTGACTATTGAAATACACTTTATCATAACCAACTGAATCTATTATTAGCACAGATTTGCAGTTCAACGAAATTAGCCTGTTTGAAATTTATAACTCTTGCAGGTCTTCAGGGGGAGGGGGGCCTATCGCAGGGGTATGTATACCAGTTGAAGAAAAAATTTTATTGTGTATAATTACAGGAACCTTTCTGTAACCTGTCCCTTTAATAATCCATGAATATATAGATATATATACATATGTATATATATATATATATATATATATATATATATATATATGGTATATTGATTATATATGTGTGTGTGTTAACCTGTCTAAGTCTGTCTGTCATGCATGTATAAATATATTTCTTTTCAGTTGTTTTAACATTTTTCAGAAGACGCCGACGGAAAGGCAAACTAATGCTAGTGTCTAGCTTAATATGGGACAAGAGGACAGATTCTGAATGAAGGAAGGATACATAAATAAAGTGAAAACAGACGCAGAATGAGAATTCCAAAGCTATGCAGTAGAGACAAGACACTGTAAGAGAACTAGGCAATTAGGTTGACAGTAACCGGATTCAGTGACGCTGACGTAGAGTCCAAGGATTGCAGAAAACATCCCTGCGCTAAATTCAAAGAGAGGCGGGAAGGTATAGGCATCGTAGTACATGTACTGCATTGCCCAGGTAAGGAGAGGGGCAGCTTTGAAGGTCCCTGTACCTCCAGGGACCAGGAAGACGCAGTGAGAGACAAATTATAAAACCAGAAATGCTTATTGCAAGACAGTGACCTACTGTATATGTGTGTAAACCCCCTGGAAGGCCTCCTGAACCAGAATTCCAAGACAGACCAAAAGCCTGAGAAACGTGCTTGATTGCTTTGTTCAATGTTGTACATGCACTGTTAGACCCCTCTATTTTATGTTACATCAAAAGGAAGTAATAAGGAGAGTCCTTTTGGAGACAAACTACAATGTCCACAGCGATCAAACAGAATTCTGAAAGGTGAAGGAAAACATTCAGGAGAAAGCCTGCAATTCCTACGATTGCAGAGTTCTCGTAGGACTGAAGGAGCCCTGTTTCTCCGAGACCCTTTTGACCTTGACAATGTCCTCTAATCGATTTACGGTCCCCAAATGATCGGTAAGATGGGTCCCAGTACCCACGCCCAGCCGGGTACACTTTGATTTATACCTCAAAGGATAACCTTGTTATTAGGTGATAAAAGATATATATGGGTATTTTTTCTGTGAACTTTCATTGAAATATATTGATTGGAAGAAACATCAAGATGAAACGCAGCTGAAACACCACTTGATTATTTTAACCAAAACATTCAGTGGTAATCTTGCCAGTTCTGATTCTACCAGGAACTGAATAAGTTTAAGCAGATTTAAGCAGTTGAAGGGCAGGCTGCCCACCGAGGCACAATTTTAGGACACAGAGTCGTACTGATGGCATTCCCAATATCACTGGAGAAGGAAGAAGGGTACTTATTAAAAATCTTCAACAAGTATCAGACTACACGGGAATGTGATTTGAAATCTTATTCATGTTATTTAGCCTTCAATGCCTGTTTTGATATCTGAGAAATGTCTGGCTGTTTCACTAAGACATGAAATTTGATTATAGATAACAGAAGCATATATCTTTAAATAAAACATATATATATTATATATATATATATATATATATATATATACATATATATATATATATATATATATATATACATATATATATACATAAATATATATATATATATATATATATATATAATTATATTATATATATATGCAGCTATATATGTATATATATATATACAGTATATATATATTTATATATGTATAATATACATGTATATATATATATATATGATTCTTGAAAATATTTCCGTATATAATGACAAAATAAAATTCAGTAGCCCTGCATCACTTACATATATATATATATATATAGCTAATATATATAAGTTATATACAACAGAAATATATTAGAAATAATTCAAGACCGAGTCGATTTCTAAAAAAATTAAAATAAAAATAAAGCAAAGGCACAGACACAGAGTAAAAAGGAATGCCCCTCTTCGGATATATATTAGCGAAATAAACCATCTCATAAATAGGATGTCCCTGTGTATAGATTACCTATAGGCTGAAGGCTGGGAGCCAGCCATAAATCATATATAGAGGCTGAGAAATATTGAGCTCCTCAGAGATGAAAGGTAACATTAGGAAACCTTCTTTCTATCTCTCTCTCTCTCTATTTCTCAAGTCTAAGAAAGAATGTTGTCTCCTGTCCTTCCTTCCTTAAAAGGAATGGAACCAGCCGAGGCAGAACCTCAGACGATAGGGACACATTAACCCACGGCAAGAGGGTATCTTTTACCCTTACAAATTGGTCGAACTGAAAATTTTTTTGGAAAACGAAATGTCCACCTTAACCATTTTCCATGAACATTAATGCACACACACACACAACCATATTATATATAGCTGTTATACATCACCGTGATTCATATACAAGCATTATACAAAACGTCCTTTATATAATCATAAATAATATATTTTCATAATGTATGAAGGGAATTTTTATATAATAAGTAGACCTATATATATATAGGATATATATATATATTATATATATATATATAGATATATATATATCATACAAATGTGTAACTATGTTGTATGTGGAACGCGTAAACAACTGTATTCTTCCAATCTTTCTCACACGTTCATTTCGGAATAAAAACTGATTCAAGACATTAAAAAACGTCCTATTTGGGAGAGTCTGGATGATAATAATTATTCCATGAAGGGGATTTTATCGATGGAGGACCAGAATCCTGGGGAAATTCCAATAAGGCAGGAACGTCAGGAGCATAGGACGAGAAGGTGGCCACAAGGTTGAAGGAACCAAATACAAATCATCCAGTCCAGAGAGAGAGAGAGAGAGAGAGATCCAGATCGAGAGAGAGAAGAGATTTAGAGAGAGTTATTACAAAATATAAAACCGAAGTTATTTTTTACTCAGAGGACAAACGCATGACACGGTAACCACTGAGTGCCTTTATCTTGCGATGGGAAAAAGGAAACAAAGGGGAATTTAAAGCGATAAATGGCCGGGCACCTGAAGTTCACGAGCTTTGACAAGTCAGGGAAATATCCAGGAAGGCAAAATACCTTCCACTGAAAGCGAACATTCGGTGAAAGATGCAATGCATTTCAGAGTTTAAAGTGAATATAAAGAGGTGTGTATTTAAAATGGTGTTAACCCACTGATCAACGAAGAATTTTGAAAATTTGGAAATGAGCGATGATATTTTTTTTTTTTTAAAGGAGAGAGAGATAGAGAGAGAGAGAAGAGAGAGAGAGAGAGAGAGAGAGAGAGAGAGAAGAGGAAGAGGAGGATGGGGAGAATTATCAGGAGGGGAGGAAGTTCAGAAATCACTGATCAACCTATTGCCTGAGTCTAGTCTCATCGAAACAGGGCCGAAGAAGATGCACCCTAATCCAGATCATCCTAACCACTGGGATGGATAAGCCGAGCATAAATCTTTATAAACAAAGACAGGAAGTTACATTTGAGATTAACTCTGATACACTTGAAATCTTAGCTTCCAAGTTTGTAACCCATTTTAATGATAATGAGTTTGGTGAATGTTGAAACGCAAATCTTTATCGGAAAGCAAATGATTATCAAACAGATGCAAATGGAGATAGAAAATAGCACAGGCAGTCTTGGAGTAAATGTTTACTTTACTCCAATTTATAGGATTCCAAAACGAATATGCTTGCAAGATCCAGTTATTAAATATTATTATTATTATTTATTATTATTATTCTATTATTTAGTGATGAAAATCTTGACAGAAGAAAAAGTTTTCCATTGTTCTGAAAGTTAAGCTCCAAAAGAATGTTGCTTTCAAGCTCAAAAACCCCACACTGCAAAAGTATATATCATGATACAGGCCCAATTGATTATTCATCACCCTAATGGAGAGATAACTATATATATCTGAAGATATATGCCACGACACTAATACTAAAAACTTGCGGACCAGAGACTGAATTACAAACAACTTTAAGAAGAATGGGAGGTGAAGGTAGATGGATGAATGTGGAGGGATGAATCATTCGCTAAAGTATTCTTGGAAGTACTATAATACAACATCTCCAGAGTTAAAGAGGAGGAAACGAGCGCAAGAACAGACTCAAATGAGGTGAGCAGTCAAACGTAAAAAGGACAGGTGTATTTCCCACAGAGGAACAAACTTATGAATTGATTAGAAGTTTGTAAAGGAGAGTTTCCATTCCAACTGTCAAAAACCAGGGGAACAGAACCTCGTGCCAGACAATGGAAAATGGTTTAGAGGTAAAATAACAGGGGTGACTTAAAAAATTAATTAAATTTTAAACATACAACAAAGCATTAAGGGTCAAAGTTTTCACCTTGTTGAAAAAAGTTTTGCCCTGTAGAAGACTTTTTATAAAACATTATTATTATTATTACTTAAATTATTATTATTATTATTAAGTTTGCATTATTATTATTATTATTATTATTATCATTATATTATTAAGAAGATGAACCCAGTTCCTATGGAACAAGTTGTACCTCTCTATTGCCTTGAAGAAAGTTGTACCTTCAAGGTCTTCCAACAAATATGGTGTTCATTTGTAAGAAATAACGGAAGTAATAGGAAACACAGAAATGAGAAAGTTGAATTTAAGTTTCTATATTGTAGCTTAATATCCTGAATATTTAATGAATATAGGATTGTAAAATGAATAGTAGCTGATCAAAAACAAGTCCGTTTTTCAAAATAGTACATCCTTTAATATCATTCTAAATAGACGTGCCACATGTCTTCAGTATTTTACCTTAATAAAAACAGTTATTGCCGAAGAATTTGATTTTGGCATATAAAGGATTTTTCCATGCCTTTAATACAATATTTAAGGGTACTGATTTTTTTCCCTGTATTTCTCCTTATTGCTTTCCTACAGGGGAAGACTATTATATTTGAATATATTTTTCCAAAATGGAATTTGATCAAAGGTGGTCTAAACTGGTCTAAATTCATTTTTTATTTCTTGTTATTTCATTTCGTTAATATTGTATATTAAGTTTTGCCTTGATTTGATGATTATTCATTATCTATTATATATATCTATCCGTTGTCTTTGTCTAGTCTGGTTAAATCCTTCATCACCACGAAAGTTGTCACACGAGATCGACCTGGGAGGGTTGTAAAAGTTTAGGCTCAATTTTTCTGAAAGAATACCAGTTTTTGAATATTGAAGGTAACAATGGTAAACATGTATGGTGGTTAGTCCACCTAGATTATTATTGCAAGGATTATTAGCTATTAGTCCAACAATTATTATCCCAAAATACAATGAGAATCTGAAATTAAAAATAATTTTCTGAGCCGCCCGAATTATATGTGTATGATAATGATGATGATAATGATGATGATAGTATGATGATGATTATATATATAATGCATATACATACTGAAATGATATATATATATTCCGTCCAAATACATGTGTCTAAGTGTGTGTCCGTGTGTGTTTGTGTGTATGCATACAGAATGAGAGTAGGTGTGTTTTCTAAAAATAGAGATTTATATATGATTTATAGATATATATATTTATAGTTATATTTTTATATTTATCTATTTTGATAGAACCCTTATATATATATATATATATTACATTAATATGGTAAAATATCAAATATTATAATTATATATATATATTTGCTATTAATTAGATATGATTAGATTATAGATAGATCAGATAGATATATCCTACTGTTATCATATGTGTATTAATGCAGTTTGTAAAACAAACATAAGAGAGTGTTGCAAAAAGAATATATATATATATATATCATATATATCCCTATATAAGTGTGTGTGTGTGTGAACGTATATATATATATATAAATAGTACATATATAAATTTTATATACAGTATATATATTGATCTATGAATGCAGTACTATCCTAACGTTTTTCATTTTATCTGACTGGGAAATTCTGAATAATAAAAATGCTTGCAGTAATTGTTATAGTGCTCACTTCCGTTTTATTTCTAAAAAAGTGACCAAACAATCTAACACGTTATGAATCGCCAACGGTTGTAATCTTACTAGCAACAACATGTCCACACGGATTCGTTTTTTTATCTCAAAATAAATTAATACATCGATGGTATTTGTTTCAATTAAATAATTCCATTAAACGCTTTTGATGTCGAGACTCGCACCGATTACAAGTACTGCGGAACTTTAAATCACTGAAAAAAAAATATAAAGTCATGAAATGTATTATCAAATTAATATAGGTGTGATGCATGTTTATGGAAGGGACTTATTTTATATATCTGTCTCAGGAATATATATATTTGTCAACATATAAATATAATATATATGTATCCATATATATCACACAAAGCCATATATATATATATATATATATATATATATATATATATATATATATATATATATATGGATGTATGTATGTATATCATAAATATACCCTATATATAAAATATATTACCGAGTAGATGAATATATATATATATATATATGCTATATATGTAAATTTTATATATGATATGATAAATAGTATATATATTATTGTCAAACCTGGTATCAAGTACCTGGTTATTACACAACTAATCTCAAGATTCAAAAATATACCTCACTTCAGCCAGATACCTGAACTCATCATAACATTAATTATTACGACTGAGTACTCTAAAGGTAACAGTGATCCTTTAAGAAAAAATTATCAATCACTTGAAAAAATCCAACTAAGTTCGTCAGAATATGTGTGAGGGTATCAAAAATTAAACTAGAAATCTTCTAGAGTAGAAGGCATCACTTCAAAAACTTTAACTGTTTCCTCATGAGTCTTAATTCACTTTAGCAAAACTAAAAGAACAAAACATGTTTATCACTTTGCCTTATGCACACACAATCAATCCTATTCACTGGTGATCAATAAATGAAACACTTTTTCTAAAATGTTAAATACAAAAACTTATTTTTAAATTCAAAGTTTATAATTGACAATTAATTAGAATTCTGAAAAAGTTACTATTACTTGAAAATAACACAACACTCAATTAATTCTTGAATTAAATTATGAAACAAAACTAATCACAAAACTTTATCTGAATTTAAATTAATTTAAACTATCAAGATTTAAAAGAAAAAATCTTGAATAAATGAAATATCAAATCAAATTATGCAATGTTAAATTAAATTAAGAAATATTTAAAATGTTATGTTAATAAATGTTACATCACAAACATAAAAATGTGAAAATATAAAGAAATTGTAAATAGAAAAACACAAAAATACACATAAGATTTATCAATAATGATTTCACTTGGTCAAAATTTCCCAACTTATCAAACATATAACTTAATAAGTATTAAAGTAAAATTTCACATTACCTTTACACAAACTTAAAACCTCTGTAAATCACTTGCTTATAGCTGCGAAACTACACAATACACACTTATTTACCAGGCGCTGTTACGAACTAAATGCTTACAAATTTAGATCTCAAAAGTTAATGTTGCACGTGACCACAAAACACTACATTAAAAGTAATCTCTTTCAAGAATGAGAGAGAGAGAGGATGGAACCAAATCAACTGGTCTCAGAAATCAGAATGAAACAAATTTTAGAATTCCAGTAACACGTGAAACAATTATATGACGTCATTAAAACATTTTGGGTGAGATACAAAAGTTCTAGAAGCAGGGAAGTGATGTCATTAAAGCATTTTAAAAAGTAGATACAATGGAGAAGCTTGAGAAGGAAAGAGACGCTATCCCAGCAAAAACGTTTTGAACGCAATCTTACAAAACATGGCGTAATTGATCAAGACACGATTTTTTTTCTCTCAAAGTGGCGAACGTGGACTCAAACAATGCATGCAACAACATGAAATCACTGTCTTGAGCCCGTCCCATGGGACGAATCGGCATTTGTTTTCCAAACCTGTCATCATGACCCAAAACAAAGCGCTCTATCTCAACTGATGACAACTGAAACGAAAACAAGTCCTTTGTGGACACACACACATGTTCACATACTACACGCTTTTATCGAGAAAGATATTCGTTCTAAACTACATTACTATTAAAATTATTATCAATTTAAATTACGCTATCAAGTTAAATCATTAGTTCTTTTGAGATCTGATGCCAAACTAAATATGATACTTCAACAATCATTAATATTAAACATAACACATGAAAAAGTAAATATGTCAAAATTATAGGAGGATATACGAAAACCAACATCATGAAATTCCTCCCAAGAAGATTACTTATCCCGGTTTGAATCCAACGATTCACAACGGATAAAATAATCTGCTATGGCATTATCTTTTCCTTGAAATATGTTTAACTCTTACATTATATGGTGCAGCATAAAAGACCACCTGGTCAGTCTCTGTTATTATTTTTCATCTTATTGATGAATGAGATTGGGCTGTGATCTGACAACACTAAAATTTCTTTCATTCCTAGTTCGGTTCACATACACTTCAAACTTTTTCAATGCAGTGATTAATGCTGTTTTTTTTCAATTGCTGAGTATGTTTTCTTGACGTTTTTTCAACTTTGAAGACATAAAACATACTGGATGGAAGATTCACTTGTCATCTTTTTGAAGTAGAACAGTCCAATTCCACAGTCGGATGCATCAACTTGTATCACTAACTTTATTGAAGTCTGGAGCTTGAAGCACTGGTCTGAAGTTAATATGGCTTTAACCTTCTCAAATGATTTCTTGACATTTTGGAGTCCAAACAAACTTAGCTTTAGGACTGGTTAAGTCAGTTATAAGCTATTACAGGCTGAGAAATTTGGACAGAATCGTCAGATAAAATCCAGCCATGCCCAAAATCTTTGTAGCTGTTTCTCGTAGCAGGAGGGGTAGCCTTTATGGATACCCCACATTAGCACTGGTTAGGATCAGAAGGGCCTTTCCAACTTCAAACCTGCAGATACTGTACAGTTGCCTTCCAAACTCAGTTTTTTGTAGGGCTGACTGTTAGTCCTGCTTCCCCAGTTTTTGAACACTTTCCTTAATATCTTCAGATGTTCTTCCCATGTATTAGAATAAATCACAATGTCATCAAATACACACCCACCTTCTATTGATCCTAGTAGTTGATCCATCACTGGAAATGTTGCAGGTGCATTCATCAGACCAAACGGCAAAACAGTGTATTGATACAATCCAAAAGGAGTAATGAAAGCTGACAGCAACTTAGCATTCTATCTAACGGAATTTGATAATATCCTTTCAACAAGTCTATCTTGGAACATAAATTTGGCTTGCCCAATATTATCAAGTAATTGATCAATAAGAGGCAAAGGATAATTGTCAAACCACACTGATGGAATTCAGTTTCCTATAATCAGTACACATCCTAAATGAGCCATCTGGTTTCTTTCACTGACACAAAGGAGAACTATAATGACTTGAACTGGTTCTGCTAATCCATGCTGCAACAAATATTCAACTTTTTTCTTCAAAACATCTCTTCGATGAAAAGGTGATAAGTGATAAGCTCTCAGTTTAAAAGGTTTTCCATCTTCTGATCTTTATCTCATGCTTTTCAGATTGGTACGCCTAGGTACATCTGCAAAAATTTCAGAAACTTCTTTTGAATCACTTCACTTAATTCACTTTGCTCAACACTCAGATGTTTTAGTTTATCTTCCAAATTTTCTAATATTGAAGAATTGTTCATCTTGTTTTCAGCTCCTAATTCAGCCATCATCGTCTTCTCTGTAGATGAAGTTGTCTGTGTTATTGACACTGTTTCAGTTTTAGTCTCTGATAAGTAAGGTTCCAAAAGATTCACATGTATCTTCCTCTGTCAGTTTTCTTCTTCCTGGTGTTTCAATCACATAGTTCTGTCACTTAACTTCTCTATTATCCTATAAGGACCTTGAAACTTATTGGTAAGGGGAAATCTTTTGACTGGTAAGAACACTAGAACTTGCTGTCCAATACTAAAATTTCTTAGCTTGTCTTTTTTAGCATCATATTTCTTTTCATTTTCTTCTGACTTATTTTCAAATTTTCTAAAGAGAATTTTCAAATTTCTCTCTTAATCTTTTCCTCAAGTTCTTCACATATTCTCCTTTGGATTTCCTCTGATTTTCTTCCCAATTTTCTGCAAGAATCTTCAATGGACCTCTAATGTCTCGACCAAAAATCATTTCATTTGTGAACATCCCATGCTTTCTTGATAAGCATTCTAACTTCAAATAACATTTAAAACCAAACCAATCCCATTTCTCCTCCTGATTCATTACAATACTTAGTTAATATACTTTTTCAATGTCTGGTGAAACCTTTCCAAGGCTCCTTGAGTCTCTGGATGATAAGCAGTTGATAACTGTTGTTTTACTCCTAACAAGTTCATCACATCCTGAATAATTTGAAGTAAAGTTGTTCCTCTATCACTTTGCACAATTTCAGGTATTCCAAACTTGGGAGAAAACTCCACCAACTTCTCAGCTGGACGCATTAATGTTAATAGATATTCATTTCCTTTCTTTGTTTTCGGAAGTGGCCCAACCACATCTATAATCACCTTTGTTAAAGGGTTCTCCTCTAACTTTATGGGCTGTAGGGTGCTTTCTGAATGGTTTCATTCGGCTTTTCCAGCTATCTGGCATGTGTGGTAACACTGGCAAAATTTGCTAACATCCTTGTGAAGTCCAGGCGAAAAAATACTTCATAATCTTCTCAACAGTCTTCCTGATTCTCACAGGTCCAGACTCAAAGCGCTACTGCTACAACTTGTTTCAATGGATATGGAATCAAAATTTGATGATATTCACCCCATTCAGCATTTCCTGGTATATCTGCAGGTGATGTTTCTCATTAGCAATCCTTCCTTTAGATAATAACAGATGGAGGTTTGTTGCATCTCTTCTGATCAACAACTCTGAAGAACAACTCAGCCAACATTGTATCCCTCTTTCTGCAGTTTCATTAGCTTCTCTAGTCACTTGACCAACTTCAAGGGCTGAACTTCCATTCTAACTCAAACTGCTTGTGTAGTTTCACTTACCATCTTCAGGAACACTTTGACTACTTGGAGTCTCTTCAATAACAACAGATCCTCTTCTTCTTGGGAAATCTCTTCATTACTAACACTAGGGAAACTTCACTTTCCTGAACAGTTCTTCTAATCAAAAGATCCTTCACTTGATTCTTCTGGTGCAGGTAAATCCTCAGTATCTTCACTTGCAGACATAGTTCTTCATACCCCTGGTAGTTACACAACTTGGAAACAGGTGGGGGCTTTTCTTCCTCAAATTACTGTAGGACTAATCCTTAACAGTTTGTCTGTCACTATAGGACAAGGAACAAATGGTACACCACCAACTTCATTACCCAGAAACATGTACACCTTCTCAACAGCTAGTGAGTCCTTTACAGCAAAATCAACATTTCCTGTCACCAATTCACATGACAAAATGTAAGCCATATAGGAGTTACTCTTCTCCTCCTATACCCTTTCAAAATAACTGAATCTCCGGTGAGATTCTTTCTCCAACTGTGGGTGAGCACCACGGAACTACCACACTATGGTTACTCCCCCGTATCACGTAATACTTTGACTGGTACCCGCACACTTCCTCCTTGAGCTGTCAGCGTACTTCATAGATATAGTGGCTTAAAAGCCCCAAACTGCTCAGCCACTCACTGCTTGAAGTTACATTTCCACTGGTTGCTAAACACTCAGCTTGTTTAGTCTCAGTCTTCCCCAGCACTGCCCTTGCGTAGTTTGCTTCACCTGGTTACCTTTTAACCACTTGACCAACTGGTTTGGTCTGCTGTTGTGTCTGATAACAATCTCGACTGTAGTGTCCTACTCTTTCCACACTTGTAGCAGACAACATTAGTCTTCTGTATCTGTCTTGAAAACATTATTATGATGGGATTTGGGCATTTAATTGTTGAGGGGTGTTACCTGAAATTGTATTGACATAGCCACTGAGGGATTTCCAGTTGTAATGTTCCTGATTTGGATGAGACCTGAAACTGTGTGTTGTTGGTTCTGGTACTTGACATTACAATTTTTTGCTACAAATGATATTAAAATCTCACTCAATGTAGCAGCTTTGTCAAGTTTCTTAACCTCTCTCTAAATAGGCTCTATGTGTTCAGGAATTCCTCTAAGATATTGTTCTAGGACTACTAACCTCAAGTCTTCATAGATTTAACTTTTAGCAGCCTCCAAACCATCAAGTTTAAAACATCTTCTTACTTTGTACATAATCCAAGAAAGTTATCTTGTCATCCTTTCTCAAAGATCTGAATCTTTCATTGTAATATTCAGGGTCATCTGATAAACTTGTAGCACATTATGTTTGAGTACCTTGTACTTTACACTGATCAGCTGATAAGGCTAAATAGGCACTTCTTTCCTTTACCAATGAGAACACTCTGTAACAAGACAGACCATTTATCCTCTGGCCATCCCATACCTGAAGCTACTTTTTTCAAAGTGATCAAAACTCATCTGGGGCTTCTTCTGTAAACTTTGAATTAACTTTTGCACTCTTACTACATCAAATACAGGGGTCTGAATCACCTTGAGTAGGGTTAGACGGTATTATTTTAACTGGATCGAGGCTTCTATCAATTTCATCTCTCTTTCATAATCTTCTTGTTTCTTGCTCTTTCTCTTCCTTTTCTTGCCTCTTTTGCCTCTTTCTTTTCTTCTTTGCTCTTTCTCTTTCTTCTTCTGCTGCTTTTCTTTTCTTCCTTTCTCTTTTCTTTCTTTCTTCTCACCATCTTCTCTTTCTTTCTGCCTGCATTTTCTCTCTTCAGCCTGTATCCTCAGCTTAATCAAATTTTCTTCTGCTTCTACGTCTTAGTTCTGCTTCTGCATCACTTTTCTCTTTCTTTTGCTCATGTTTTTCTGTAAATTCTGCCTCAGCTGCATCCAACAATTTGCACCTCTCCTAACTCTTCATCTACTTTACCAGAGTCCATCAATGCTTTGGGATTGCAATATATTTGATTTGTGCCTTAATCATACCCACTAGACACATTACCCCCACATGCCACTGCTAAAGCAATCCACTGTGCCTAGTCAGGTTGGATTCAGATAACTCTGGATGGAAGGAGCTGTTAAAAACCTCTGAACATTGAACAGAGCCATTTTTCTAAGTTACTCAACTAAATAATTCACAATACAAAGCAAAAATAACTATGTGGTCACTCTCCTATCAAAATATATCCCTAACACCACCAGTATAAACCATAAACTAGAGTGATATTTTTTTGTTCCTGGGTCTGGGCACCAAACAACATAGTGTCACAATGCGTATCAAGTACCTAAGTTATTACACAACTAATCAAAATTCAAAAATATACCTCACTTCAGCCAGATACCTGACTCTCATAACATTAATTGTTATGACTGAGTACTCTAAAGGTAACAGTGATCCTTGAAAAACTTATTTTTTAATACTTGAAAATCAAACTAAGTCTATCAGAATATGTGTGAGGTATCAAAAATTAAACAAAATTAAAAAATAGAAATATTCTAGAGTAAAAGGCATCACTCCATCAAAAAAAACTGTTTCCCTGGTCTTAATTCACTTTAGCAAAACTAAAAGAACAAAACATGTTTATCACTTTGCCTTATGCACACACAATCAATCCTATTCAGTGGTGATCAATAAATGAAACACTTTTTCTAAAAATGTTAAATACAAAATTTATTTTTAAATTCAAAGTTTATAAATTAGAATTCACAATTAATTAGAATTCACAATCTGAAAAAATTACTATTAGTTGAAAATAACACAAAACTCAATTAATTCTGAATTAAATTATGAAACAAAACTAATTCACAAAAAACTTTATCAGGAATTTAAATTAATCAAGTAAAATTTAAACTATCAAGAATTACTCAAGATTTAAAAGAAAATCTTAAAAATGAAAAGAAATGTTAAATCAATGTTAAATTAAGTATGCAATGTTAAATTACCAAGAAATATTTAAAATGCTGGTGTAAATAAATGTTACATCACAAACATAAAAAAATGTGAAAATATAAAGAGATTGTAAATAGAAAACACACAAAAATACACATAAGATTTATCAATAATGATTTCACTTGTTCAAAATTATCATACCATAACTTAACTCATACCATGGTATTAATAAGTAAAATTCACATTACCTTACACAAACTTGTGAAAACCTCTGTAAATCACTTCTGCTTCAGCTGGCAAGTTACACAATACACACTTTTTACCAGGCGCCATATTCAATCTAAAATAATTTTACTAAATTCAGATCTCAAAAGTTAATGCTAAAAGTGACCAAAAAACTACATTAAAAGCTGTTGTTTTCAAGAACGAGAGAGAGAGAGATGGAACCAAATCAACTGGTCTCAGAAATCAGAATGAAACAAATTTTAGAATTCCAGTAACGTGAAATAATTACATGACGTCATTAAAGCATTTTGGGTGTTAGGAGATACAAAAGTTCTAGAAGCAGGAAGTGACGTTTAAAGCATTTTTAAGGGCGAGATACAATGGAGAAGCTTCTAGAAGGAAAATGACATCATCCCAGCAAAACGCTTTTTGGAATCTTACAAAACATGGAGAACTGATCAGCAGCACGTATTTTTTTCTCTCAAAGTGGCGTGTTGTGGCTCACGTGTGACCTGTAACAACATGAAATCACTCCCGTTCCTTGAGCCCCAGGATCTAATCAAGCATTTGTTTTCCAAACCTGTCACTAACCCAAAACAAAGCGCCTTCTTATCTCAACTGATGACAATTGAAATGAAATAAGTCTTGGTGGACACACACACGTTCACATACTACGCTTTATCAAGAAAGATATTGGTCTAATTACGTTATTATTAAAATTGTATTATCAATTCTAAATTACGCTATCAAGTTATTCATCATTAGTTCTTTTGAGATCTGATGTTTAGTAAATATGACACTTCAACAACATTATCATTAAACATAACACATGAAAAAGTAAATGTCAAAATTATAGGAGGATATACGATTACAAAGGCAACATCATGAAATTCTCCCCAGAAGATTACTTATCCCGGTTTGAATCCAACGATTCACAACGGGATAAATAATCTGCTATGGCATTATCTTTCCTGAAATGTTTAAACACTTACATTATATGGTTGCAGGCATAAAGACCACCTGGTCAGTCTCATATTATTATTTTTCATCTTATTGATGAATGAGATTGGACTGGTGATCCTGGCAACACTAAAATTTCTTCATTCCTAGTTCGGTTCACATACACTTCAAACTTTTTCAATGCTGTGATTAATGCTAATGTTTCTTTTCGATTGTTGAGTAAGTTTTCTAGTGCTTTTTCAACTTTTGAAGACATAAAACATACTGGATGGAAGATTCTGTTGTCATCTTCTTGAAGTAGAACAGCTCCAATTCCACAGTCGGATGCATCAACTTGTATCACGAACTTTTTTATTGAAGTCTGAGCTTGAAGCACTGGTCTTGAAGTTAATATGGCTTTAACCTTCTCAAATGATTCTTGAGCATTTGGAGTCCAACCAAACTTTCTTTAGGGACTGTTAAGTCAGTTAAGGGAGCTTCATTACGGCTGAGAAATTTGGACAGAATCGTGATAAAATCCAGCCATGCCCAAAAATTTGGATAGCTGTTTCCTTAGCAGGAGGGGTAGCTAAGGGATACCCTCTACATTAGCATCAATAGGAGCGAGAAGGCCTTTTCCAACTTCAAATTTTAGATACTGTACAGTTGCCTTTCCAAACTCACTTTTTTGTGTTGATTGTTAGTCCTGCTTCTCAGTTTCTTGAACACTTTCTTAATATTTCAGATGTTCTTCCCATGTATTAGAATAAATCACAATGTCATCAAGGTATGGACCCACCCCTTCTATTGATCCTAGTAGTTGATCCATCACTCAAGAACAGTATGTTGCAGGTGGCATTCATCAGACCAAACGGCAAAACAGTGTTTGATACACTCCAAAAGGAGTAATGAAAGCTGACAGCAACTTAGCATTCTCATCTAAGGGAATTTGATAATATCCTTCAACAAGTCATCTCTTGGAAACAAATTTGGTTTGCCCAATATTATCAAGTAATTGATCAATAAGAGGCAGATCATAATTTATCAGCCACACTGATGGAATTCAGTTTCATAATCAGTACATCCTAAATGAGCCATCTGGTTTCTTCACTGACACACAAGGAGAACTATAATGACTTGAACTGGGTCTCTTTAATCCATGCTGCAAACAAATATTCAACTTCTTTCAAAACATCTCGATGAAAAGGTGATCCTCAAAAGCTCCAGTTTAAAAGGTTTCCATCTTCTCTGATCTTTATCTCATGCTTTGTCAGATTGGTACGTCTAGGTACATCTGCAAAAATTTCTTGAGGAAACTTTGAATCACTTCATCAATTCACTACTTTGCAACACTCCCCCTGTTTTAGTTTATCTTCCAAATTTTCTAATATTGAAGAATTGTTCATCTTGTTTTCAGCTCCCACGAATTAGCCATCATCGTCCTCTGTAGATGAAGATTGTCTGTGTTTGACACTGTTTCAGTTTTAGTCTCTGAGAAGTGCCGCGCCCTCAAAGATTCACATGTATCTTCCTCTGTCATTTCTTCTTCCTGGTGTTTCAATCACATAAGTTCATCACTTAACTTCTATTATCCTATAGGACCTTGAAACTTTTGGTTGCCGGGGAAATCTTTTCACTGGTAAGAACACTAGAACTTGCTGTCCAATACTAAAATTTCTTAGCTTAGTTTTAGCATATTTACCACATTTTCTCTTGACTTATTTTTCAAATTTTCTAAAGAGAATTTTCAAATTTCTCTTAATCTTTTCCTCAAGTTCTTCATATTCTCCTTCCTTCTCTTGATTTTCTTCCCAATTCTCTGCAAGAATCTTCAATGGACCTCTAATGTCTCGACCAAAAATCATTTCATTTGGTGAACATCCCATGCTTTCTTTGATAAGCATTCCTAACTTCAAATAACATTAAAGGTAAACCAGCATCCCATTCTCTTCCTGATTCATTACAATACTTAGTTAACATACTTTTCAATGTCTGTGGAACTTTCCATTTTTGAGTCTCTGGATATAAGCAGTTGATAACTGTTTTTATCCCAACAAGTTCATCACATCCTGAATAATTTTGAAGCAAAGTTCGTTCCTCTATCACTTTGCACAACCATTCTGGTATTCCAAACTTGAGAAAAACTAAAAACTTCTACAATTACCTTTGCATTATACTTACATGAATGTCTGTAGGATACCTAGTCACTGACACATTAATGTTAATATGTTCATTTCCTTTCTTTTGTTTTTCGGAAGTGGCCCAACCATCTATAATTACCTTGTAAAGGGTTCTCCTCTAACTTATGGGTTGTAGGGGTGCTTTCTGAATGGTTTCATTCGGTTTTCCAGCTATCTGGCATGTAACACACTCTGCAAAATTATATATAACGTCCTTGTGAAGTCCAGGCCAGAAAAAATACTTCATAATCTTCTCAACAGTCTTCCTGATTCCCATATGTCCAGACTCGTGCGCTACTATACTTGTTTCCTCAATGGATATGGGAATCAAAATTTGATGATATTCACCCATTCAGCATTTCCTGGTATATCTGCAGGTCGATGCTTCCTCATTAGCAACTTTTCCTTTAGATAATAATAGGTGGAGGTTTGTTGCATCTCTTCTTGATCAACAACTCTGAAGAACAAATCAGCCAACATTGTATCCCTCTTCTATAGTTCATTACTTCTCTCTCTTCACTTGACCAACTTCAAGGGCAAAAATCTCCATATCTGCTAATCTGCTTTACTGTAGTTTCACTATCATCTTCAGGAACACTTTGACTTTTGGAGTCTCTTCAAAACAACAGATCCTCTTCTTCTTGGGAAATCTCTTTCACTAACACTAAAGGGAAACTGTCATTTCTGGGACAGTTCTTCTAATCTTAAAGATCCTTCACTTGATTCTTTACAGGTAAATCCTCAGTATCTTCACTTGCAGACATAGTTCTCTTTCATACCCTGTCATGTTACAATACAACTTGGAAACAGGTGGGGTTTTTCTTCTAGCTCTTCAGTAGTTAATCTTAACGGTTTGTCTGTCACTATAGGACAAGGAACAAATGGTACACCACCAACTTCATTACCTAGTAAAACATGTACACCTTCAACAGCTTAGTGAGTCCTTTACAGCAAAATCAACATTTCCTGTCACCAATTCACAGGACAAATGCAAGCGGCATATAGGAGCTACCTTTCTCCTCCTATACCCTTCAAAAATAACTGAATCTCCGGTGAGATCTTCTCCAACTGACACCACGAACTACCACACTATGGTTACCCCCGTCACGTAATACCGTGATGGTTTCGCACACTTCCTCCTTGAGTTGTCAGCGTGTTCATAGATATATGGCTTAAAATGCCAATTTCTGCTCAGCCACTACAACTTGAAATAAATTTCCACTGGTTAGCTAAACACCTGTTGTTTAGTCTCAGTCGTCCCCACACTGCCTTCGTAGTTTGCTTCACCTAAATTACCTTAACCACTTGACCAACTGGTTTGGTCTGACTGTTGTGTCTGATAACAATCTCGACTGTAGTGTCCATAATTTCCACACTTGTAGCAAAACAACATTAGTCTTCTGTATCTGTCTTGGAACAGAATGGATGATGAGGATTTAACATTCAATTGCTGAGGGAATGTTACCTGGCTTTTTTCCTTGGCATAGCCGCGCGAAGGATTTCCAGTTGTAATGTTCCTGATTTCTTGAGACCTGAAACCTGTAATTGTTGGTTCTGTACTTGACATTACAATTTCTTTACATAAAGAAATCTTACATAAAATGTGCGCAATGTCAGCTTTAGAATCTAACAAAAAATCTTAAATAGGCTCTTATGTGTTCAGAATTCCTTTAAGATATTGTTTTAGGACTACTAACTCCTCAAGTCAACCATAGATTTAACTTTTAGCAGCCTCCAATGATCGTTTAAACATCTTCATACTTTGTAAGCATAATCCAGAAAGTTATCTTGTCATCCTTTCTCAAAGATCTGAATCTTGCATAATATTCAGGGGTCATCTGGTAAACTTTGTAGCACATTGTGTTTGAGTACCTTGCTCTTTACACTGATCAGCTGATAAGGCTGAAAATAGGCACTTTCCTTTCCCAATGAGAACACTCTGTAACAAGACTGACCATTTATCCTCTGGCCATCCCATACCTGTGCCAACTTTTTCAAAGTGATCAAAAACTCATCTGGGCTTCTTCTGTAAACTTTGGAATTAAATTTTGCACTCTTACGATACATCAAATACAGGGTCTGAATTACTCCTGACTAGGGTTAGACGGTGATTACAGGTAATGTGGATCTGAGCCATTATTAATCTCTTTAACAATCCTTCCATTTGTTTCTTGCTCTTTCTTAAAGTCTTTTGCTCAATATTTGATTTTTCTCTTTCTTCTTTTCTCTTCTCTTTCTTCTTCTGCTGCTTTTTCTTCTCTCCATTTCTTGCTCTTTTCTCTTCTTTTTCTCTCTTTCTGCTTGCATTTTCTCTTTCAGCCTGTTATCCTCAGCTTAATCAAATTTTCTTTAGTTTATACGTCTAAGTTCTGCTTCTGCATCACTTTTTCTCTTTCTTTGCTCATGTTTAACTGTAAATTCTGCCTCAGCTGCATTCAACAATTCCTGTGCCCTCCAAACTCTTCATCTACTTTACTAGAGTCCATCAATGCTTAGATTGCAATATATTTGATTTGTGCCTTAATCATACAACTAGACACATTACCCCCACATGCTACTGCTAAAAAAAACAATCCACTGTGCCTTTAGTCAGGTTGGATTCAGATAACCTGGATGGAAGGAGCTGCCAAACCTTTGAACATTGAACAGAGCCATTTTTCTAGTATTACCAACTAAATAATTTCACAATACAAACAAAAATAAATAACTATGTGGTCACTCTTCTATCAAAATATATTCCTAACACCACCCATAAACCATAAACCAGAGGATATTTTTTGTTCCCTCGGTCTCTGGGCACTCAAACAATATTATGTCACGATGTACATTCGTCAAGTACCTGGTTATTACACAACCTTCAAGATTCAAAAATATACCCTCACTTCAGCCAGATATTTGAACTTTGGTAACATTAATTGTTAAAAAATGAATTTCTCTAAAGGTAACAGTGATCCCTTAAGAAAAAAACTTATTTCTCAATCACTTGAAAATCAAACTAAGTTCGTCAGAATATATGTGAGGTATCAAAAATTAAATACTAGAAATCTTCTAGAGTAAAAGGGCATCACTGCATCAAAAAAAAATGTATTCCTGGTCTTAATTCACTTTTAGCAAAACTAAAAGAACAAAACATGTTTATCACTGCCTTATGCACACAATCAATGGTTTCACTGGTGATCAATAAAGAAAACACTGTTTTCTAAAAATGATAAATACAAAATTTATTTTCAGATTCAAAGTTTATAGAACTCACAATTATTTTGATTTTTTGAAAAATTTAAAATTAGTTGAAAATAACACAAAAATCAATGAATTCTTGATATTAAATTATGAAACAAAAACTAATTCACAAAAACTTTATCAGGAATTTAAATTTATCAAGTAAAATTTAAACTATCAAGAATTACTCAAGATTTAAAAGAAAATCTTAAATAAATGAAATACAATGTTATAAGTATTCAATGTTTTTTTAAGTATGCAATGTTAAATTACCAAGAAATATTTACACAAGAAATGTTTTCATTTCTGAAATTGCATCACAAACATAAAAATGTGAAAATATAAAGAAACTTTAAAATTGAAAACACACAAAAATACACTGTAAGATTTATCAAAAATGATTTCACTTGTTCAAAATTTCCTAACTTATCATACTGGCTCCTAACTTATCATACCATGGTATTAATAAGTAAAATTTCACGTTACCTTACAAAAACTTGTGAAAACCTCTGTAAATCACTTGCTGCAGCTGCGCTACACAAAACACACTTTTTTACCAGGTCCGTTGCAAACTAAATAACTTTGCTAAATTCAGATCTCAAAAGTTAATGCTAATAGTGACCACAAAAAACTACGTTAAAAGTAATCTCTTTCTAATTAGAATGAGAGAGGGAGAGATGGAACCAAATCGACTGGTCTCAGAAATCAGAATGAAACAGATTTTAGATTCAGTAACATATGAACAATTACATGATGTCATTAAAGCATTTTGGGTCGAGATACAAAAGTTTCTAGAAGAAGGGAGGTGACGTCATTAAAGCATTTTGGAGTTGCGAGATATCGGAGAAGCTTCTAGGAAGAAAGTTACGTCATCCCAGCAAAACGTTTTGAACGCATCTTACAAAACATGACGCAATTGATCGACACATTTTTTCTCTCAAAGTGAAATGTGACGTTGTTACAACGCATGTAACAACATGAAATCACTCGTCTTGAGTCTTATGGGACGAATTGGCATTTGTTTTCAAACCTGTCATCGACCCAAAACAAAGCGCTCTCTCTTATCTCAACTGATGACAATTGAAATAAAACAAGTCTTTGCTGGACACACATGTTCATATACTACGCTTTTATCAAGAAAGATATTCGTTCATTCTAACACGTTACTAATTAAAACTTGAATTATCAATTCTAAATTATGCTATCAAGTTAATTAATCATTAGTTCTTTTGAGATCTGATGCCAAAATAAATATGAGCACTTCAACAATCATCAAAATTAACATGAAAAAGAAAAAATATAGGAGGATATATGTATTACAAGGCAACATCATGAAAATTCCTCCCCATAATTACTTATCCCAGGTTTGAATACATTCACATATATGGATAAATAATCTATATGACATTATCTTTTCTGAAATATGTTTAACTCTTTTATGTGTTGCTGTGTGTGTGTGTGTGGCATATATTATTTTCATCTTATTGATGAATGAGATTGTGTTGTTGTGATCTGGCAACACTAAAAATTTCTTCATTCTAGTCAGTTCACATAGACTCAAACTTTTCAATGCTGTGATTAATGCATAATATTTCTTTTCGATTGTTGAGTAAGCTTTCTGGGTGCTTTTTTCAAGAAGACATAAAACATTTGGATGGGAAGATTCTGTGTCATCTTCATCCAGTTTGAATGGAGCTCAATTCCTCAATCGGATGCATCAACATATACAAACTTTTATTAATGAAGTCTGGAGCTTGAAGTTAATATATGTTTATATTCTCAAATGATTCTTGACATTCTGAGTCAATCAAACTTTCTTTTAGGACTGGTTAAGTCAGTTAAAGGAGCTACTACGGCTGAGAAATTTGACACAGAATGCGATAAAATCACAGCCATGCCTAAAATTCTTTGTAGCTGTTTCCTTTATAGGAGATATATATACGGATACCTTCTACATTAGCATCAATAGGGCAGAAGGCCTTTTCAACTTCAAATCCTATATATGTACAGTTGCCTTTTCCAAATCAGTTTTTGTAAGTTGATTGTTTAGTCCTATATATATAGTTTCTTGAACACTTTTCTTAATATCTCCAGATATATTACATGTATTAGTTTAAACCCCAATGTCATCAAGGTCTACACCTTCACAGGCCATTAATCATAATCCTATTATTGTCCATTTTTTCTGGAATGTTGCAGGTGCATTCATCGAATAGACAAAACAATGTTTATACAGTCCAAAGTTATTGGCTGACAGAAACTGAAAATCTCATCTAAGGGGATTTGATAATATCTTTTTCAACAAATTTACCTTAGTAACAAACGTTCTGTTTCCCCGACAGGTTATCAAGTAACCCTGATCAATAAAGAGCGATTATCGGACCATTGTCAACCACACTAGTAATTCAGACTATGTAATCCCAGTACACACGTCCATCAATGAGCCATCTGGTTTCTTCACTAACGGTGATTATAAGGAGTTGAACTGAGAGAAATGGGTTCTGCTAATCCATGCTGCAACAAATATTCAACTTCTTTCTTCAAAACATCTCGATGAAAGGTGATAAGCAATAATGCTCTCAGTTTAAAGGTTTTCATCTTCTCTGATCTTTATCATGCTTTGCCAGATTGGTAACATCGGAACATCTGCAAAATTTCAGAGAAAAAGCAATAATTAGAAAAATTCAAGACTTTTACAACACTCCAGATGTTTTAGTTTATCTTCCAAATTTTTAATATTGAAGATTGTTCATTATTTTTAGAGCTCCCAATTCGCAAAAATCATCATCCCTCTATAGGTTTTGTCTGTGTTATGAAAACTGTTTCAGTTTTAGTCTCTGATAAATAAGTTTAAAAACATTCAATTATTAATAAAAATTTTCTTCTTCCTGGAGTGTTTCAATCACATAAGTTCGATCCTTAACTTCTCTATTGGAGGATAAGGACCTTAAACTTGATTAAAGTGTAGTCTTTTCACTGGTAAGAACACTAGAACTTGCTGTCAATACTAAAATTTCTTAGCTTAGTTTAGCATCATATTTTCTTTTCATTTCTCTTTCTAGAAGGTTTTAATGAATTTTCAAAGAGAATTTTCCTAATTTCTCTTAATCTTTTCCTCAAGTTCTTCATATTCTCCTGGATTACTCTTGATTTTCTTACATTCTCTGCAGAATCTTCCAATGGACCTCTAATCACTCGACAAAAAACCATTTCATTTTGGTAAACATCCCATACTTTCTTGATAAGCATTCCTAACTTCAAAATAACATTTAAGGTAAAACCAGCATCCCATTCTCTTCCTGATTCATTACAATACTTAGCTAACATACTTTTCAATGTCTGGTGGAACCTTTCAAAAACTCCTTGAGTCTCTGGATGATAAAAAAGTTGATAATTTATAATTTTTGCACTCTAACAAGTTCATCATCCTGGAGTAATTTTGAAAGTAAAGTTCGTTTCTCTATCACTTTGCACAATTTCTGGTATTACAAATTTGGAAAAACTCCACCATTTGATATTCTTCTTAGGAGAATCGCCTGGATACCTACACTGGACAATTAATGTTAACAGATATTTATTTAATCTTTCTTTGTTTTCAGGAAGTGGCTAATTATAATCTATAATTACCTTGTTAAAGGGTTCTCCTCCCTAAATTCTATGGGTTGTAGGTTGCTTTCTGAATGGTTTCATTCGGTTTTTCCAGCTATCTGGCATTAAACACACTCTGCAAAATCTGAACATTTTGGAAGTCAGAACGTCTAGAAAAAATTTGCTATAATCTTCTCAACAGTCTTCCAAAAACCCACCTGTTTATACTCGTGAGCTACTTCTACAAACTTGTTTCCTCAATGGAGATGGAATCAAATTTGATGATATTCACCCCATTCAGCATTTCACTGGTATATCTGCTCAAGACGATGCTTCCTCATTAACAATCCTTCCTTTAGATAATAACAGGTGGAGGTTTGTTAGTCTTCTTGATCAACAACTCTGAATTCCAACAGGATCAATAACGTTGCAAACCCTCTTCTGCAGTTTCATTGGTAAACACTCTTAGCTCTTGACCATTCTTCAACTCTGAACTCTCATTATCTGCTAACTCTGCCTACTGTAGTTTTCACTACTATCTTCAGGAACAAATGGAAAGCTTGAAGTCTCCTTAATAACAAATGGCTCTTCTTGATTAATTTTCATTACTAACACTGGAAACTTCACTTTTTTCCTGGGACAGCTCTTCTAAAGATTGAGTGGTCCCTTTGCTTTTTTGATGGAGTGCAGGTAAATCCTCAATATCTTCACTTTTTGTTATGGATAAAGTTCTCTTCATACTCTGGTAGTTGTAACTTGATAACAGGTGGGGTTTTCTTCTCTAAATCTACTATAAAACAATCCTTAACAGTTTGTCATCACTATGGACAATATTGCCAAATGTACACTACCACATTCGTCATTCAGAAGGAGAAAAGTGTCACAGCTAGTGGAGTCCTTTACAGCAAAATCAACATTTTCCTGTTCACATCATTCACAGGACAATTACCTGCAAGTCGGCATATGCCCAAGAATGATTTAAATCTTCTCTTTTGTTCCTATTTTTCAAAATAACTGCAAAGGTCAAAACAGATTCTTACCAAGTAATGGTGAGCACCACAAAATAAAACTGAACCTGCTGCCCGTAACAAGTAACTTTTTGGCTTAGAACCTGCACTTCCTAAATGGCTGGCCAATTTTCATAGATATATGGCTTAAAGCCTCCAAGCTGCTCAATACTCACTGCTGAAATTACATTTCCACTGGTTGCAAAACAAGGTGAAATGTTTTTACATAAGTCGTCCCCCACTGCTCTTTGTATGAAATACTTCAACTGGTTACCTTTAACATACTTGGACCAACTGGTTTGGTCTGCCGTTGTAAATCTGATAACAATCTCAATAAATGCTTAAAAATAAATAAAAACTTAAATAAGTAAAACAAACTAGTCTTCTGTTATCTGTCTTGAAAACAGAAAATGATGAGGAAATAAATTCAAATGTTGACTGTGTTACCTGGCTTTGTATTGGCATAGCCACTAGAAAAATTTCCAGTTAATAATAAAATCTGAAATTTGGATGAAAATAAACCTGTGTAACAAAAATTCAAAATAAATAATAAATTATAATTTCTTTTGCTACATATGATATAAAAAGTCTTCACTTAAAGTAACAGCTTTGTCAAGTTTCTTAACCTCTCTCTCTCTCTTAAATAAAACTCTTGTAAATAAAATAAAAATCCTCTAAGATATTGTTCTAGGACTACTAACTCTTCAAGTTCGTCCAAATAAATTGAAATAGTAAATGAAAACCATCAATTAAAACATCTTCTTACTTTGTAAAAATTAAAGAAGAATTATCTTGTCAATGAAATTCTCAAAGTCTGAATCTTTCATTAAATAAATAGGGGAATCATCTGATAAACTTAGCACATTGTGTTTGAGTACCTTAATATGCTCTTTAATGATCAGCTGATAAGGCTAAAATAGGCACTTCTTTATCCCAATAAAAATAAAATGATAAAATAAAAATAAATATTTATCCTCTAGCCATCCCCAAAATGAAGCCACTTTTCATAAAATGAAAAAAAATCATCTAAAATTCTAAAAACTTTAGGGAAAATAAATTCTGCACTCTTACTAAAAAAAAATAAAATCTGAATAACATGATAAAATTAAATAGATTTAGGTAAATATAAATGAATAAAATTTCATCTCTCTTTCAAAATCTTCTTGTTTCTGCTTGCTAATCCTGCTTTCCTCTTTTGCTCTTTCTCTTTCTTTTGCTCTTTCTCAAATAAAATCTTTCCTCTTTCTTTTCTTCTTCTAGATAAAATTTCTTTAAAATCTTTCCTTTGAAAATCCTTTTCTCTCTATCTTCTCTTTCTCTTTCTGCCTAAAATACTCTTTAAATAAAATATAAAATACATGAATCAAATTTTCTTCTGCTTTCTAATAATCTTGAGAATCTGCTTCTTAAAACACTTTTCTCTTTCTTTTGCTCATGTTTTTCTGTAAGTTCTGCCTCAGCTGCATTCAACAATTCTTGCACCTCTCCTAACTCTTCATTAAATTAAAGGGTCCATCAAATAAGATTATAATTATAAATTTGATTTGTGCCTTAAAATACCACTAGACATTAAATAAATGCCACTGCTAAAGCAATCCAAAAATTGAAAAGTCAAAAATTGGATTCAGATAACTCTTGGTGGAAGGGCTGCTAAAACTTCTGAACATTGAACAGAGCCATTTTCTCTAATAAATTTACTCAACTAAATAATTCACAATACAAAGCAAAAAATAACTATGTGGTCACTCTCTAAAATCAAAATATATCCTAACACCACCAGTATAAACCAATAAACCAGAGTGAAATAAATGTTTTGTTCCAAAGTTTCTAAACCAAACAATATAAAATAAGATGCGTATCAAGTACCTGGTTACTAACAAAATTTCCATAAACAAAAATAAAAGCTCTGAGTTTTAGTAAAAAGGTATAAAAAATAAATAAAAAATATAAAATTCAAAGAAATAATAAGCCCAGAATAATGAACTCCTCATAACATTAATTATTGGAAAATACTCTAAAGGTAATGATTCCTTAAAAAAAACTTATTCATTACTTGAAAAATAAACTAAATAAAGAATAAAATGTGCAATCAAAAAATAACAAAAATAAAACTAGAAATATTCTAAATGAATAATCACTCCATCAAAAACTTTAATAAATAATTCCCTAAAATATTAAAATCAATAAAAAAATAAAATAACAAAACATATTTAAATTTTGCCTTATAAATAATCAATAAATCATAACAAAAATGAAACACTGTTTTTTAAAAATAATAAAACTAAAAAATTTAAATTTAAATTCAAAGTTTATAATAAAATTCACAATTAATCAAAAAATATAAATTACTTGAAAATAACACAACACAAATTAATTCTTAAAATAAATCATGAAACAAAAACTAAATCAAAAAAATTTTATAAAATTTTAAAAATTAAAACAAATAAAATTTAAATATATCAAGAAAAACTAAAGATTTAAAAGAAAATCTTAATAAATAAACAAATGATAAATCAAGTATAAAACTATGAAATTAATAAAATGTTAAAATTAAAAAATATTTAAAATGTACGCAAATAAATAACAAATAAAAATAAAAATTTAAAAATATAAATAATTGTAAATAAGAAAAACACACAAAAAATACACATAAGATAATTATCAATAATAAAAAAACTTGTTCAAAATTTCCTACCTTATCATACCATGGTATTAATAAGTAAAATTCAAATTACCTGAAAAAATGAAAAATTCTATAAATCATAATAAAAATAAATAAATAAAACCACTTTTCTTAAAAGGTAAAATAAATAACTTTACTAAATTCCAGATCTCAAAGTTAAATATAAAAAGTAAAATAAAAAATTATAAACTAAAGAAATCTCTTTAAAAATAACGCCAGAAAAGAACAATCAACAAAATTCAAATAACAAATGAAAAAAAAATTAAAAATCAGTAAAAATAAATAATTAAATAACGTCAATAAAATAAATAAAATAAAAATACAAATATTCTAAATAATAAAATAAAATCATTAAAAATATATATATATATATAAAATAAAGAGACAGAAAAAAAGAAAATAAAATCAAATTGGAAAATAAATAACGTTTTAAAGAAATCTTACAAAATAAATAGCAAAATATAAACAAATGATCAAAACAAATTTTCTCTCAAAGAAAAATAAACAAATAAAAAAATGACAATGCATAATTAATAACATGAAATAAATCGTCTTGTAACAAATTAAAATAGAACAAATAAAAATAAAGAATTCCAAACCTAAATCGACCAAAGCAAACGATAAAAATAAAATGAATAAATAAAAATAAGTAAATAAGTCCTTAAAATAAAAATAAAAATAAATTAATCAAAATAAGCAATGAAATCAAGAAGATATTATTCAAAGCTAAATAAATAAAAAAATAAATAAAATCAAATCTAAAATAAGCTATCAATTATTAAAAATTAGTTCTTTCAATCTGATAAAATATAAAAATAAAACTTAAAAATAAATATAAAATACTTAAATAAAATAAAAAATAAATACAAATAATAAAACAATCAAATAAATAAAATAAATACAATAAATAAATAAAATAAAATATAATCATAAAAATGATAAAACCATATAAATAAAAAATAATAAAATTAATAAAAATAAAATAAAATAAAAAATATTTAAATAATAAGATTAAAAAAATATATATATAAAATAATATATATATAAATATATAAATGAATAAAATAAAATAAAATAAGAACATTATCAAATACACATAAAATTTTTACAATAAAAATTTAAAAAATGAAATAAAATTTTAATAAAATATATAAATACATTAAATATTAAAATACATCCAAGGGACTAAAACAATCAAATAAATAAAAATAAAACAAAATAAATAAAATGGTTATAAAATAAAATGCACAGTGACTTTTCAGTTCTGTGCCGTCAGAAAAAAACAGTACATCCAAAAAACAATGTGCATCAATTATCTAAACAAGGCAGTGGATCAAATCCAACAGTGACAAGCATAACAAAAATAAAGTAAATAAATAGATACTAAAATAAATATAAATAGCAAAATAAGAAATAAAAAATTAAATTAATAAAATAAAAGAAATAAATAACAAAATAAATAATGAAATAATGAAATAATAGAATTAAATAAAATAGTAAAATAATAAAATATAAAAATTAATAAAATAAAAAAAAAAATAAAATAAATTAATAAAATAAAACAAAACAGTAAAATATAAACAATGTTAAGAAATAACAACAAAATAAAACAATGAAAGAATAGTTTTATATAACAGGGAAATAGAAAGGTTTAAGAAATAAAGCACCTGGGTCTTAGTAATTGCTGGCTAAACCACTGTGGTAAGTTGGTAGATTTCAATATCAATTTAGTATCCACCTACGGTGCTTAATTGATTACACTCAAACCATGAATGTGAATACAGATATTTTATCCTATTCAACGAGTGTTACTTCTGCTAACTCCCCAGACCAATAAAGCTTGTTAAAAATTTTTCCGAGCCATGTGTCCGTCATGGAAATCTCATTTCTGCGTAAGTTGCCTTAGTTTGGAGACGCCTAAGACTTCTAAATATAATTTGTGTTCGATTCAAATTACAATACCGTTCAAGCAGCTGCAGTGGCCAATAAAACTTGGACCCCATCAGATAAATCAATAAGTTAGTCATTAAACAATTATCGAAAAGATAAAACATAATTGGCACTAAGACTTTCATTCACATGTCTAGGATGTAATTAAATCAGGTAAAACTTTCATTCACATAGCAGGGATATAATCTTACTAGGTAACACTTTCATTCACGCAGATGCAGTCAAATAAAACTTTCATATTGCAGAGATGTAATAAAGCCAGGTAAAACTTCACTGCCATAACAGGAATGTAATCAAATCAGGTAATACTGAATCTCTGCATACAAGATCTCAATAACTGAGGCATTCTGTGCCACACAATTGGCATATCTGAGAGCGTTCACTTGACTAATACTGATAATATTCTGTTTTTTATATTTCAAATGACGGTAAACTTGCGTATTAATAATCTACTGCTTGTTAAGCTGTCTTATTAGGAATTAAAAGCTTATCTATGGTCCAGCAATATCACTTTATCTAATCTAGGAACCCTATCCTGTTTTATAGCACGTTATAGACAAGTTACATAATTCCAGTCACGTGATCAAAATACATGTGAGTAACTTAACACAAAATGCAACTCCCTCTCCCCCCACTGAAATCCTCTAGCAATTTAAAACTTTTTTTTTGAATACAGAGGCCAAATGACACGCTTACAATTCGGAGCTCAGAGAACTGCCATTAACTGTAATGCTTTATTTTCTTATGGTATCCACAACTTATAATTTGATCTGATTCCGTCCGCTACTATAGACTCGTCAAGAGTTCCCAACGAACAACTTGACAGGTTGATTTTCTCAAGATTGCGTAAGGAACGTTAATCAAAAGAACAGCGGAGTTTCATTTTTGTGAGAACTAAAAAAATTCAGAGTTCATTTATTTTTCAGGTCATAGCAGAGTTTTTCAGTGGTATGCATCACTTATTCATTCTTCACCATTTCATGTTTTGTCTTTCACTTTCGTGTAGGAATTTCTTAATAGGGCCGGTGTCAATATCCTAGAGGTTGCGACGACATTTTTAGTAATCATAACTCAATCAATCAGTCAGTCAATCCTAAGAAGGCGGTCTTCATTTCCACAGCTGAATGCTTCTACTCCTTTGGTCGTTCCTGTGGGTTTAATAATAATAATAATAATAATAATAATAATAATAATAATAATAATAATAATAATAATAGCAAGAATGTAATCGTCGTCAGTCATACGAGAATAAAAAAAATACCTCCGAAGATCCCATCGCTCTTAAATTACATCCCTATGTTTCACAAAATTTTATCACTTGTTGTCAGTTATAAGGCCCACCTTTGGTAAAATTTTCGTATGAACTGAGAAACACCTCTTTTGCATGATCCTGCCAACAAACAAACATGCTTATGAAAGTATAACCTCTTCCAGTTTCGTTGGTGGAGGCAATAATAATAATAATAATAATAATAATAATAATAATAATAATAATAATAATAATAATAATAATAATAATAATAATTATTATTATTATTATTATTATTATTATTATTATTATTGATTTTATTAAGTAATAAAAATAATAATAATAATATAATAATAATAATAATTATAATACCAGCTTTAGTTTAATGATGGTGAATAGTATAACGACCATAGCAACAACTACAAAACGTCAGTAGAGTATACTCTTTTTGGCAAAAGGAGACTAATGCATTTGCTAATCAACAAATTTCCTGAACTCTTCCTCCTTCCAATATTACCCTTGGACCCTGTTCCGGCACATTTTCCTCCTTTTTCGGAAGCTGGGTCCCTCTAAATTCCATATTGGTTTCCAGTAAATACCTTTATCTCATCCCCTAGATCTGATATCAGACAGCCTCTCTCTCTCTCTCTCTCTCTCTCTCTCTCTCTCTCCTAAGTAAAGATCCTGAGTGAGGGGTTGGAAGGTGAACATTATTTTATATATATTTTATATATTTAATGGAGGTCCTGGTTTTCTTAATATTCTCGAATGGCGCACAAGTTTCTTTCTTTGGAATTCTGGGGAATATAAACGATGGCGTTAATTACTTTTCCTCATTAAGCAATTTCCCGAGATGGAATAGGTAATGGGAATTACTAGATATCAGTTTACTATCGCGTTTATCTAAGTGTTGAGTTGATGGTATGTTTTGATATAATTGCCGAATTCTTCACTTATATGCGCCTGCACAGAAGCTTCATTAACAACGCCCTGTGAATACTATTCATTTTACATGCAGTCTTTTACATTTTAAGGCAGCTCATTCTTAAGCTGATGTCATAATAAACCGGCATTCGCCCCACCTCCCAACATTCTCTCTCTCTCTCTCTCTCCCCTCTCTCGGTTCTCCTAATGATTCCAAGTACTATTTCCTTTTGACCAACGTAATTTCTCCCTTTTTCTTCACATGACTAAACCACCCCAAAGCATATTGACCTATATTTTCAAATAGGTGACCTATCTACCAGATAATCCTACCTCTACATTTCTCAGCATTATATTACTTTTTACACACTGTATACCAGACAGCCAGATAACTAAACAACTTTCATTTCCCCCTTCCCCCTCCCCCCTTTAAGACTAGCTAAACTATTCCATAACAGTCAAGGCCACATTGTAAGCGTTTCTTTCCTCAGTCTTCCTCCCACCTTCCAAGTTCACTTTGCTCTGTTTTAACAAATGACCTAGCAAGCTACGGAAATCGCTATTTCCTCTCTTTCAAGTACATTTTTCCACGAATACATCTTCAGAAAATTCGCCTAATTCTTACTCTTCATTGGCATTCCAGGTGTAAAGTGTCCCCTTTTCACCCGTGACTCATTAATTCCTGCCTATCCAATACTTTGTAGAATATCAGTATGAGCATTCTTACGGTATGTCACTCACACACACACACACACACACACACAACACATCCATACATATACCTGTTGATTTCAGATATATTTATTAGCGCTGGAATAGACCCATCCTCACCATCGTAGACTAGTGGGCAATCGTTTTTATTGCTTTTTAGCCTGAAATGTATTATAGAAGCTATTGGTCACTTTTTACCAGATCCGTATGTAATTGTAATAACCACAATGACCTTTAACTTCTCGAATTCTTCACACATTTTGGATACACCTATCAAATGCAAGAAAGTTACGAGGGGTTGTGGCTACTACAATTATATTATATATATATATATATATATATATATATATATATATATATATATATATATGTATGTATGTATGTATGTATGTATGTATGTATGTATGTATATATATACATACACACCCATATATACACATATATGTAAGTATGTTTGTATAAATAAAATGTTAACCTTCCAGTTTACAAAAACCCTTAATTA